>NC_036860.1:32511973-32811973 GCF_002910315.2 Salvelinus sp. IW2-2015 | reverse complement strand
GGACAGATTTTAGCGCTTCGCCTCTTCCTCTATGGTTTACACACACACCAAGCACCTCCCCCTGCCTCTATGCCAACGGTTTCAACTCGCTATTTTCATTTGAGGTTTGGTCCAAAATWATCGGTAATATGGACAACAAAACACATTAAGACATTCATTCACTGTGATAGAGAAGTTACATTTTCAAACGATATCCAATTTATATCTCTAGTATCAATGAACATTGATTCTGGAAAATGAATGCTCAGTTTGTCGCAAACGGCATTTGTAGCACATACCATTAGCAGCATTTTTGGCAAAAGCTGTTATACTATCTGTCTAGTCTGGTTCTAGTTAAATTTGTAACAAAAAAAGGGCATTTTTAAAGACAGACTTGAAAGCCAGAAAAGTGACTATTGCAACAACAAAAAAGCTAGATAAACTATTTGATAAAATAACATTACATTATTAGTGGGTCTTATGGTTGTGGAAGACTTATATTTAGCCTAGGTATAACTTCACAAGCTCTGAATTCATTAGATTTTTGCTGTCTGTTTGAAATGCATTGTATTTGACCTTTAATTGTACTAGAACACTTATTTAGAGAAATTTTTTTTTTAAACGAGATATATATTGTGAATTGCCCATAAGTTAAAAAAAATAAAAAAAATAAAAAAAAATGATTTTTAGGCCATAACGCCCAGCCCTAACTTCCAGGCGACATTAGTCTTTGGAATAGTCGTCCCCGCAAGTGCTAGGCCATATGTATGTCTGCTATTGTCTACTGTTTCACCATTGATKATGAATCGGTATCTGTTCAGTCGGGTCAATTTCACAAAATGATTTAGCATAGCATAGCATTTAGGATAGCATAGTACAGAATGTCAAATAGAGACTTTTGTTTCATGAAAACAAGTTGGACCCATTGTTGTTTTGATTATTTAGTGAGGGCAGAAAAGCGCTCTCTCACACACAATGTTCATGTGTGTCTGTGCACTGTAAATCTGCCCTAACATGCGAAACATGCGAAACATGGTGACTGAATGATTGCTGAGTATATGGGGGATTTGGTATTAACAAGGTGAGAAGTGGCCATGAACCATTTCATGGGGGGCAACACACACATTCGATTGAGGATACAGTTCTCTATAATGGTCCTGCATTTATCAGGCAGGTGGCCATTATCAGGCAATATTCAATTGTTCWTAGAGTTTTTTTTACATAACTGAATGCATAACTTTAACTGTGAACTCTAGAAACAAACACTACAGTTCAGAAATGTGTTTTTAGACAACAAATACAACAACATCCTACGACTAGAATTTGTTTTTCTTTATCATTCTAATTATAAAACATATATAAACAACTATGTTCTGATTACATAGTGGGCTCAGTTAAGATGAGAGAGATAGAGTGGAAAGGCAAGCGAGAGGGAAGAGGTCAAGCGGAGAGAAAGGCAAGCGAGAGAGAAAGGCAGAGAGAGTGGGAGGAGAGAGAAAGGCAGAGAGAGTGGAAGCGAGAGAGAAAGGCAAGCGAGAGAGAAGGCAGAGAGAGTGGAGCGAGAGAGAAAGGCAAGCGAGAGAGAAAGGAGAGAGGTGGAAGCGAAGGGAAAGGAAGCGAGAGAGAAAGGCAGAGAGAGTGGAAGCGAGAGAGAAAGGCAAGCGAGAGAGAAGGCAGAGAGAGTGGAGCGAGGAAGAAAGGCAGAGAGAGTGGAAGCGAGAGAGAAAGGCAAGCGAGAGAGAAAGGAGCGAGAGTGGGAGCGAGAGAGAAAGGCAGAGAGAGTGGAGCGAGAGAAAAGGCAAGCGAGAGAAAAGCCAGAGAGAGGGGAGCGAGAGAGAAGGCAAGCGAGAGAGAAAGGCAGCGAGAGTGGGAGCGAGAGAGAAAGGCAGAGAGAGTGGGAGCGAGAGAGAAAGGCAAGCGAGAGAGAAAGGCAGAGAGGGAGGGAGAGAGAGAGACTTTCCACCGAGACACCCCAGCCCAGCTCTGTTCAGTCAGTCAGAGTTCATTGATTCTATTCCCTTTAACCACACTGGTGAACCAACCCCACACGGCTTCTGCCTCCATAGTTACTATGGTGATCACTTCGTTTCTCTGGATGCCTGGCGAGGTGGATGAGCTGATGTGCCGGCTGGATCCATAGCCCTGAGCCTCCAACCCCAAACACACACAGACACACTAACTCGCTATCACAAATTATCGTGAAATAGACACAAATACTTGTGCGAAATCTGTGACACACACACACACACACACACACACACACACACACACACACACACACACACACACACACACACACACACACACACACACACACACAGGCAATAGAGTGGGTCCGGCCCTCATTTAAAACAATGGGGGACTTCACATGTCCGCATGCAGTACGATTCACTAGTGATCTCATAGACCAGTACTATCATGGCCAAAGCCTTTCATTAGAACACAAATCAAAAAAGCAGGTGGAAACATTTGTCTGTAGCTTACAATTCAGTGAGATCAATTGGAAAGTCACTCTGGGAGATGACATGACAGTTGAAAACAATGTACGAGTAATGTTTTCAGGCCATATTTGAAACAGCCTTGCCATTGCCAGTGCAAATTGCCATCCTAAAAGGAATGAAGACAGCATGAGTGTAAAAACTGACTTGTTCATTGGTTCAATTCTTACATAGAACCACAAGCTGCAATTAGCAAGCACAGCTAAAGCTGTAATGCTACTGTGTAATAACACTGGGATTTCCCATGTGTTCCGAGATGAATGCACTATACTGCATCTCTGGTTTTATATCCGCTCCTAGCTGGGGTCACCAGCGGGTCATATAGGCTGGGTTGACTTGCTTGCTTTGGGCCCCGTGGGGGCACTTAAATGAGATGGCGGTACACTTGTTTGGGGAATAGGAGATTTGTCCGAAGCTGGCTTCACTGGGTGAAAGCAATTGACACCGTGGAAAAGAAAACAGGAAAGAAAGGAAAGAAAACATCCACCCACACATGTTTTCATGTCCCAAATTAACACATCAAAACAGTTAGCTTGTGCACACACACACACCATCCAACCAACCACGCACACACACACACACACACACACACACACACACACACACACACACACACACACACACACACACAGTAAACTATTGGGATGGGCTGATGGGCTGCGGTCTCCCGGCGTGTGGGGGGGTGTATGAACCTTCGGTTAATTGAGCTGGACACAAAACCCAGCCAAGGATCCAGCACCCACATGAATCATATTAACTCTCTCGTAGCTCCCCACACACAGAGGCCAGACCACTGGGGCGCTAGCTTCTGCACGCCTGTACAAATGTTTTACACAGGACCAGGGTAAACACTATAAATCAAGGCATCAGAGACAAGGGAGGCCCTTGTTTCCCTTTTCCCAGCGAATAACAATAACTAATACAATGTACAGTATTAGTGCAACAAAGGTGCGTAAAAGTCAGAKATTTTTGAGGCGCACAAAAAAGCGCCTGGGCAAAAGTTGTCGTTTTTTTCTAGACTTTCAAAGCCATTTATATGTCTGAATAAACTCCCAGCACTTAAGTTAGTAAGGAAGAGGACATGAAGGCACAATACAGACACACGTTACCTTGAACTAGCAACTCGCTTTGATGGCTAAAAGCAGACAATTTTCAACAACAAAAACGTTAGAATGTACTGAAATGTGAGATATGTGTAGTTGTATGAATCTAAAAAGGAATGCCAATAGCGCACATGTAGAGACAGTGACATAATGGTATTCATCATTTTTATTAAATGGTTTCTCAGGGACTTTGAATATCCCCCAAAAATATGTTTTTGTCAGATACGTGTTTTCATGAAGATACAGTAGACATACTGTGTGCTCCGACAGTGAATAGGGAAATACATACTGTAGACACGGCTGCCTCATTCATTTAATTCTAGGAACCAAATGAGACGAATACAATTAAGTTCATACATAGCCCTATCGTCCACGCTTACATCTCCATTTTCTCTTTAGCAGCATAACATGTCAGTACATCTGTTTATACTGGACCAAACTAGTAATTGTGTTATAATTACATCCACGGCAAGCATGAAAGTCCCCTTGTTTCCACCTAACCAAGGGGAGGGTTGAAATAATCGGAGAGGGAGGAAATAATTATTGCACAATTAATGGTCAATTAAAGTACTCGGTTGGATTTGCCAGGGCCTAAAAATGAAGTGTGACAGATCAACTGCTCGTAGCGTGCTGCAGTCGGATTAGCTCCCAGCTGAAAATCACCTTGTCTTCTCGAGGAACAGACACACACACAAATAAAGGTGCACTTTGCAAAAAATACCCATTAGGCTTCTCTAAAGTCACAGCGTCCGGGGTGGCATTGAGGTGGCGCAGCGGCACGTGACGCTTGGTGGCTGGCTGGCTTGGTGCTTGCAGCAACTCACCTTTAAAAAAACAGCACAAAATTCTCCAGTGATCCAGGTCACCCATCAGGGACAACAGCCAATTATGATTCAGCTCAATTAGCCATTGACTATATTTTGTACTTTGGCATTCCTCTTCTCTGTTCCCCCGTTTAACATTTCACAGGCAAAGACATGTATGATACACTTCAGACAGAACGGCATGATATTTATGTCAGGATGTGTACCAATTAAAATTCCTCACACCATCCACCATAACCAACAATGTGCTGAAAGGCATCAATTGTCTCAATAAAACCTAATACAATTTCTTGGCTTTGCTGATACGCAGCATGATAAATGAACGGGACTACTTCCTACAAAGGCAGGTTAGCTATAAGCGCTTAGCAATTTTCATTTTCTGAACAACTTATTGACCAATCTGGGTTCAATGATTTGAATTCCATTTTGTTTTATTTTTCTCTGAGCTCAATGTGCACATTGAACAGTTTTTCTAGACAAATCAGATCAAGCCCGAACTGTGCAAAGTAGTAGGGAGTTGTAGTTTCCAAAAGGCCAATATTCTACATAGTTTAGCACTGTCACATCTGCTCCTGCAACGCCCTCTATTGATCATCCTGTGTCTCCTTGATCTGCCGCCACTCCCCCAGTACTCTCTCCCTCTCTCTCTSTGTGTGTGTGATTGTGTGGGCGGAGACAGGTGTGCTGGAGTCAGAGCAGATACCCGCCAGCTGCAACCTGTTCCATAATCAAGACCTCTACAAATACTCAGCCCTGCCACTTCTACGCTGCCAGATCGTAATCTCTGCTCATTCCGCCCGCTCTGACTCTGGTCCCTGTCTCCAGTACCACGTCTTGTCATCCTGCTACTCTGTCCTGGAATCCCCACTCTACTACTCCATTGGATTCCCCTCAGGACCTGCTTACCCTGTACCAACCCCTCTCGCTCCAGCCTCAGCCTCTGCACCTGGTTTCCTGCAACCCACCCGAGCTTCCCCATGTGTTTCAATAAATACCTTGGTTACTTCATCCCAATCTCCTCGTCTGCTCTTGGGTTCCCCTYTTCCACTTCGAATAACAAGCACAGATAATGCATTGTCTGTGTGTTTCTTTTCTGTCTGCTAGGCTAGGTTAGTGTGGGCAGACATGGAGAGAAGAGGTTGAATAATGTGCGATCGAGAGGGAGAGCAGTTTCTTCGCAATGTATCTCTACCAGAAAATGCATTATCTAAGTGATTATTTGGTGGTATTCAGCAGTCATAAAAGTATGCATTATTTACTTTAAAGAACTACAAAAAATTGATCGAGACCACCTAAAGCGAGACCGATTCAAGACCATGACCAGAGCAAGTTGAGTCTGAGTCAAAACCGGAGGGGGGGTTCATAAGAGTTCAAAATGTCCAGTATTTCTGTGTCCATCTTTCAGAACAAGATATGGATTTTTTAGACATTCAGAAGTGAAAAAATGCATGCTGAGGGAAAATAGGGCCACTCTACAAATTATTACAAACCCAAACAGTGGGGAACAACGGGCCTTCTATGCCTTCATAGTAATCTATAAAATAATGATTATAATGATATAATTATTTTCAATGATGTTCTGATTTAATCTGTTCAGATTTTGTTGGAAAGGAAAGGGTTAACCTGTCTGGGAACCCCGTTCCGCTAGCGGAACCCCTCGCTAACAGCCAATGAAATTGCAGGGCGCCAAATTCAATCAACAGAAATCTCATAATTCAAATTTCTCAAACATACAAGTATTAGACACCATTTTAAAGATAAAATTCTCGTTAATCCAACCACAGTGTCCGATTTCAAAAAGGCTTTTCGGCGAAAGCAGAACATATCATTATGTTAGGTCAGCAACTAGTCACAGAAAGCATACAGCGATTTTCCAACCAAAGAGAGGAGTCACAAAAAGCAGAAATAGAGATAAAATGAATCACTAACCTTTGACATTCTTCTTCAGATGACACTCCCGGGACAACATATTACACAATACATGTATGTTTTGTTCGATCAAGTTCATATTTATATCCAAAAACCTCAGTTTACATTTGGCTTTGCCTCCAAAAACATCCCGTAAATTTGCACAGAGCCACAGAAATACTCATAATAAACATTGATAAAAGATACAAGTGTTATTCACAGAATTAAAGATATACTTCTCCTTAATGCAACCGCTGTGTCAGATTTCAAAAAAACTTTACGGAAAAAGCAAACCATGCAATAATCTGAGTACGGCGCTCAGATAACAAATCAAGCCAAACAGATATCRGCCATGTTGGAGTCAACAGAAGTCAGAAATAGCATTATAAATATTCACTTACCTTTGATGATCTTCATCAGAATGCACTCCCAGGAATCCCAGTTCTACAATAAATGTTTGATTTGTTCGATAAAGTTAATCTTTATGTCCAAATACCTCCTTTCTGTTTGCGCGTTTAGCACAGTAATCCAAATTCATGACGCGCGATCACTAGGAGCAGATGAAAAGTCAAAAAGTTCCGTTACCGTCCGTATGAGTTCTGCTATACTCACAGACATCATAGTTCAGAGTGTTTTCTATCCAAATTCTATCCAAATCCCAGCAACTGGGACTGAGTAGCAGGCAGTTTACTCTGGGCACGCTTTTCATCCAAACGTGAAAATGCTGCCCCCTATCCCAAACCGGTTTAAAGCAGAAGCCCAGCATGATAGCATTTTTTTTTATATACATGTGGATGCCACCATGATAATCATGAATTGTGAATAAAGAGAAAGTTACAAGCATAAACATCATACCTCTCAAAAATGATCATGTTTTGTTGGCATGATCTTTGTGCATCTGTAACTTTCTCACTCATTATTATACATGATTCATTCAGGATTATCATGGTTGCATCCACATTAATGTAGAAGTGTTCAGAAACATATATTATATTTTTATTTACAATAAAAGTGACTCCAAAATGACAATCTATTATTTACCATTTATTTGTATTGGGCACAACATAATCTGAAACCCAACCAAAACAAACTGCAAATACGTCCAACAAGTTTGCATCACAAGGTTGATGTAGTCATTGCGTGCTAGGAATATGGGACCAAATACTAAACTTTTGACAAAATGTAATACACTAGAAGTGAATTTGTCCAAATACTTATGACACCTTCAAATGGGGGGGGGGACTAGATACATAAGTGCATTCATTTCTAAAAGGTAAAACATACACTACCGCTCAAAAGTTTGGGAATGTCCTTGTTTTTGAAAGAAAAGCTACTTTTTTGTCCATTAAAATAACATCAAACTCTTCCAAAATACAGTGTAGACATTGTTAATGTACTTGTCCTCTTGCTCAGTTGTGCACTGGGCCCTCCCACTCCTCTTTCTATTCTGGTTAGTGCCAGTTTGCGCTGTTCTGTGAATAGTGTTGTACGAGATCTTCAGTTTCTTGGCAATTTCTCGCATGGAATAGCCTTAATTTCTCAGAACAAGAATAGACTGACGAGTTTCAGAAGAAAGTTCTTTGTTTCTGGCCAGTTTGAAACCAGAAAATCGAACCCACAAATGCTGATGCTCCAGATACTCAACCAGTCTAAAGAAGGCCAGTTTTATTGCGTCTTTAATCAGCACAAACAGTTTCCAGCTGTACTAACATAATTGCAAAATAGTTTTCTGATCAATTAGCCTTTTAAAAATATAAACTTGGATTAGCTAACACAACGTGCCATTGGAACACAGGAGTAATGGTTGCTGATAATGGGCCTCTGTACACCTATGTAGATATTCCATACAAAATCTGCCGTTTCCAGCTACAATAGTCATTTACAACATTAACAATGTCTACACTGTATTTCTGATCAATTTTATGGTATTTTAATGGACATTGCTTTTCTTTCAAAAACAAGGCCATTTATAAGTGACTCCAAACATTTTTTATCTTTATTTAACTAGGCAAGTCAGTTAAGAACAAATTCTTATTTTCAATGGGTTAACAAGGCAGTTAACAGTGGCAGTTAACAGCAGTTAACAGTGGGTTAACAGTGGGTTAACTGCCTTGTTCAGGGGCAGAACGACAGATTTGTACCTGTCAGCTCGGGGATTCAAACTTGCAACCTTTCGGTTACTAGCCCAACGCTCTAACCATTAGGCTACCCTGCTGCACCAAGATAGTGTATGTATGAAAATACCATAAAATAAAAAGTGACATTCAGTACTGTCACCTTATATAAAACATTTGCTGGAGTAGAGCCAAATTAAACATTTTAGCTTCAACGTCCAAATAAATAAATTCATATTTATGTGAACTAACTAATAGGCTATCATATGTAATTGTGAGAGAAACAAAATGGACTTCATAGCAATAGAGTATCGAGTAGGAGCACTAGTCTACCCGTCATCAAATCTGGCATCACAAAAATATAAATAATCCTTAAATACAGCCCCCTAAACGCTGTACTACGAGTTAAAGGTCTTTGAGGGCTCGAACATGGCTGAGCTAGAATATTTAAAGAAATAGTTTGAAAGGCTACAGGTTAGGCTGTTAGAACAATCTAGTGCCTTGCTGCAGGCAATCTCCCTGGCGAAAACTGTAATTGACAAGCAGGCCTCAGCTCACCAGGCACCAGCTACGATCTACTGTAGATCCCAAAAAACMGAACATTCCCAGACTGTAGCGGTTACCCAACGCAGACTGGTGAGTTATGTGTCGAAGTGTGGATAGCCTCCATGCTTTCTGCATTCAAAGTATCAAGAGTGCCAGGACCCAATAGAGCTAGTCAAAAAGCATCTAAAGGGTGAAGCCAAGCTAACCATTAAGTCCATGCTCAGTGCAGGAGAGGCTGACATAGAATAAATATTCCGTATTTTGGAAGAAACATATGGTGATAATGTCCCTATTGGCATAAGACTAATATGTTAGGAGGCAGATGTCTGGCGAGACTATACGCATGTATGCCAGCAACCTGCAGGATGAACTCAACAGTGCTGACACTGACACAGCTCTGAAGGAGCAGCTTGTACTGGGCTTCAGGGACGATTTCCTGAGGAGGGAAATCAAACGGAAAACAAAAGGAGGACACAAAACTGAGTTTCATTGAGCTCATGCAGGCCGCAATCACCTGGTCTGAGAAAGAAGAGTAGTACTTTCATCCAGGAACAGTGGGCGTGCTGGATCCGCTGTGAAAGCTGTAGCTGCTGGAGATGTCAATTCTCCCCTAACCTTGGAACTGCTGCATGAGGCAATACAGAAGCTGACTGCTCGTCAAGAAGGGCTTTTCAAGGTTGTACATAACCCAGAAGGTAAACCTAAAAAGTCCCCTCCAAAAGACAATGACTTGAGGTTCATCTGTTGCACTTGTGGATAGCCAGGACATACTAATAAGCTGTGCCAGCAAGACAAAGGCGCAGAGCACAAATCCAAGCCTGTCACATATTCAGTTGATGTTACAGAACATTTTGCATGTGATGTACAGAAGTACCCAMGGCTCATTCATGATAAGAAGCAGAAGAGCAGAATGGGCAGAAGGTTGGGTGACACAGTCTCGCCAAAGTAAAGCATTTGGGGCTTMCCTGACTGTTGAAATGATGATCAATGGAATGAAGACAAAAACTTTCTATTGGATTCTGGATCAGAGGTAACCAACATCAAATAATCATACTTCAGGAAGTATTTCAAAGGCAGAGGGTCTGCTAAATAGGTCAGACTCAAAGCTTCAATTGGACTAGACATCCCCATTGTTGGGTGTTTAGATGCAGACATTGAATATATGGAGGGAACACTGCATGGAAAGTATGTGTTCGTAATTACAGACATAGGGATGAATGTGATTAGTGAACTGCAAGATCTCGTCATCAAGGCAAAGGGTGCGAAGAAGATGGATTGCCACACTCAGTGTTCAGAGGAAGCCAACCTGAAACATGTGGTAGCACACACAGAGGACTGTGGAAAAACTGGTTGTGTCAAGGTAACGGCCACCAGGAAGCAGAATGCTAAAGCCAAATAAAGTCCTGTCATGGATCCCTCCTCAGGGAGAGCCTAAATGGGTGGCGATGACAGGAGAGGTACATGCATACCTGGGACCGCAATGAAATAAGTTAATATGGTAGGGGAAATCCATGGATACAGTTGGAAAGATATCCAAAGACTCCAGAGGGATGACCCCACCATTGGTCCTGTCCTCACTGCTATGAAGACAAATGCCTAACCAGGATGAGATCAGCTGCGTGGTGTGGGGCCGAAGCTGAATAAGTTGACTTATCAGTGGAAACATCTGAAGAGTGCTATTCTGACGCATCAATAACCCTAGGGACAGCGAGAGAGTGTGCCAGCTAGTTGTGCCAGGGCCACTGCGTCTCCAAGTGTATGGGACACAACCTGACCACYGAAGGCATTATAGTGAGGGAAGCACCCTTGAAATGAAGAGACAGAGCTATTACTGGCCCACAATGAGTAAGGATGTCAAGAGCTGGGTGAAGCAGTGCAAAGGCTATGTTAGGGCAAGAAGACAAGAGAGAGCGGTGCTCATAAGGCCAGGACACTGCACAGTCCAGTCACCCAACAGTGAACCTGTAGTAACAGAAACAAAGAACCCTTAGTTATTGCAGACACAGACTAAACTAGCCTTGTTTTCATTCCAAAMGCCAATCGTGCACCTGACACAGACACTTGGTGTGGTCAGGGGGAAGGAGCCATAGATGGGGAGAATGTAGCACATGGTGTAGTCCAAGAGATGGGGTGGTCAGATGATACTCAGAGGATGAGACGCCCATGGGGAGGTWATTTTTTTTTCACCTTTATTTAACCAGGTAGGCCAGTTGAGAACAAGTTCTRATTTACAACTGCGACCTGGCCAAGGTAAAGCAAAGCAGTGCGACAAAGACAACAACACAGAGTTACACATGGTATGAAACAACGTACAGTCAATAACACAATGGAAAATCTGTATACAGTGTGTGCAAATTCAGTAAGGAGGTAAGGCAATAAAAAGGCCATAGTGGCCAAGTAATTAGAATGTAGCAATTAACACTGGAGTGATCGATGTGCAGACGAGGATGTGCAAGTAGAAATACTAGTGTGCAAAAGAGCAGAAAAAACAAAAAACAAATATAGGGATGAGGTAGGTAGTATGTTGGATGGGCTATTTACAGATGGGCTGTGTACAGGTGCAGCGATCGGTAAGCTGCTCTGACAGCCAATGCGTGAAGTTAGTGAGGGAGATATCAGTCTCCAAKTTCAGTGATTTTTGCAATTCGTTCCAGTCATTGGCAGCAGAGAACTGGAAGGAAAGGCAGACAAAGGAGGTGTTGGCTTTGGGGATGACCAGCGAAATATACCTGCTGGAGCGCGTGCTACGGGTGGGTGTTGCTTTGGTGACCAGTGAGCTGAGGTAAGGCGGAGCTTTACCTAGCAAAGACTTACAGATGACCTGGAGCCAGTGGGTTTGGCAGCAAATATGTAGCGAGGACCAGCCAACGAGAGCATACAAGTCGCAATGGTGGGTAGTATATGGGGCTTGGTGACAAAACGGATGGCACTGTGATAGACTGCATCCAATTTGCTGAGTAGTGTTGGAGGCTATATTGTAAATGACATCGCCGAAGTCAAGGATCGGCAGGATAGTCKGTTTTACGAGGGTATGTTTAGCAACATGAGTGAAGGAGGCTTTGTTGCGAAATAGGAAGCCGATTCTAGATTTAATTTTGGATTGAAGATGCTTAATATGAGTCCAGAAGGAGAGATTACAGTCTAGCCAGACACCTAGGTATTTATAGTTGTCCACACATTCTAAGTAAGAACCGTCCAGACTAGTGATGCTAGGCGGGCGGGTGGGTAGAGATCGGTTGAAGAGCATGCATTTAGTTTTACTAGCATTTAAGAGCAGTTGGAGGCCACAGAAGGAGTGTTGTATGGCATCGAAGCTCGTTTGGAGGTTTGTTAACACAGTGTCCAAAGGGCCAGATGTATACAGTATGGTGTCGGCTGCGTAGAGGTGGATCAAAGAATCACCTGCAGCAAGAGCGACATCATTGATAAATACAGAGAAAAGAGTCGGGCCGAGATTTTAACCCTGTGTCACCCCCATAGAGACTGCCAGAGGTCTGGACGACAGGCCCTCCGATTTGACACACTGAACTCTATCTGAGAAGTAGTTAGTGAACCAGGCGAGGCAGTCATTTGAGAAASCAAGGCTGTTGAGTCTGSCGATAAGAATGCGGTGATTGACAGAGTCGAAAGCCTTGGCCAGGTCGATGAAGACGGCTGCACAGTACTGTTTTTTATCGATGGTGGTTATGATATCGTTTAGGACCTTGAGTGTGGCTGAGGTGCACCCGTGATCAACTCTGAAACCGGATTGCATAGTGGAGAAGGTACGGTGGGATTCGAGATGGTCGGTGATCTGTTTGTTCACTTGGCTTTCGAAGACTTTAGAAAGGCAGGGCAGGATGGATATCGGTCTGTAACAGTTTGGGTCTAGAGGGTCTCCCCCTTTGAAGAGGGGGATGACCGCGGCTGCTTTCCAATCTTTAGAAATCTCAGACGATACGAAAGAGAGGTTGAACAGACTAGTAATAGGGGTTGCAATAACGGCGGCAGATAATTTTAGGAAGAGAGGGTCCAGATTGTCAAGCCCAGCTGATTTGTGGGGATCCAGATACTGCAGCTCTTTCAGGACATCAGCTGTCTGGATTTGGGTGATGGAGAAGCATGGGGGGGGACTTGGACCAGTTGCTGTGGGGGGTACAGAGCTTATGGCCGGAGTTGGGGTAGCCAGGTGGAAAGCGTGGCCAGCCGTAGAGAAATGCTTACTGAAATTCTCGATTATCGTGGATTTATCGGTGGTGACAGTGTTTCCTAGCCTCAGTGCAGTGGGCAGCTGAGAGAAGGTGCTTATTCTTCATGGACTTTACAGTGTCCCAAAACTTTTTGGAATTAGTGCTGCAGGATGTAAATTTCTGTTTGAAAAAGCTAGCCTTTGCTTTCCTAACTGACTGTGTATATTGGTTCCTGACATTGGGGATGGCAATTTCAGAATTTTTGGTGGCCTTCGTAAGCCAGGATTCAGACACGGCTAGGACATCAGGGTTGGTGGAGTGTGCTAAAGCAGTGAATAAAGCAAACTTAGGGATGAGGCTTCTGATGTTAACATGCATGAACCCAAGGCTTTTCCGGTTACAGAAGTCAACAAATGAGAGCGCCTGGGGACACACATAGCCTGGGTTAACCTKTACATCACCAGAGGAACAGAGGAGGAGTAGGATAAGGGTACGGCTAAAGGCTATAAGAACTGGTCGTCTAGTGCGTTTGGAACAGAGAGTAAAAGGAGCAGACCTCTGGGCGTGGTAGGATAGATTCAGGGCATAATGCACTGACAGGGGCATGGTAGGGTGCAAGTAAGTAGTGGAGGTAAACCTAGGCATTGGGTGATGATGAGAGAGGCTGCATCTCTGGAAGCGCCAGTTAAGCTAGTCAGGAAGTTAAAGCTTGGTCGCAAATGGGTCTTCCAAATGGACAATGAACCCAAGCATACTTCCAAAGTTGTGGCAAAATGGCTTAAGGACAACCAAGTCAAGGTATTGGAGTGGCCATCACAAAGCCCTGACCTCAGTCCGATAGAACATTTGTGGGCAGAACTGTTCAAAAGTTTGGGTCACTTAGTAATGTCCTTGTTTTTGAAAGAAAATCACATTTGTTGTCCATTAAAATAACATCAAATTGATCAGAAATACAATGTAGACATTGTTAATTTTGTAAATGACTGTTGTGGCTGGAAATTATAGATTTTTTATGAAATATCTACATAGGTGTACAGAGGCCCATTAACAGCAACCATCACTCTTGTATTCCAATGGCACGTTGTGTTAGCTAATCCAAGTTTATCATTTTAAAAGGCTAATTCATCATTAGAAAACCCCTTTGCAATTATGTTAGGACAGCTGAAAACTGTTGAAGAAGAAGCAATAAAACTGGCCTTCTTTAGACTAGTTGAGTATCTGGAGCATCAGCATTRGTGCATTCGATTACAGGCTCAAAATGGCTAGAAACAAAGACTTTCTTCTGAAACTCGTCAGTCTATTCTTGTTCTGAGAAATGAAGGCTATTCCATGTGAGAAATTGCCAAGGAACTGAATATCTTGTACAACGCTGTATACTACTCCCTTCACAGAACAGCGGAAACTGGCTCTAACCAGAATAGAAAGAGGAAACTGAGCAAGAGGACAAGTGCATTAGAGTTCTAGTTTGAGAAACAGACACCTCCCAAGTCCTCAACTGGCAGCTTCATTAAATAGTACCCGCAAAACACCAGTCTCAATGTCAACAGTGAAGAGGCGACTCCGGGATGCTGGCTTTCTAGGCAGAGTTCCTCTGTTCAGTGTCTGTGTTCTTTTGCCCATTTTAATATTTTCATTTTATTGGCCAGTCTGAGAGATATGGCTTTTTCTTTGCAACTCTGCCTAGAAGGCCAGCATCCCGGAGTCGCCTCTTCACAGTTGACGTTGAGACTGGTGTTTTGCGGGTACTATTTAATGAAGCTGCCAGTTGGAAACAAGGGCGTCAAGTGAGGCCATATCGTAAGGGACATTAACATCACTCACACCTCCACAATCATTCCAGTATGGGTGTCAACCACAAGCGAGCCAGATCGTGAAGTTCTCGTGTATGCACTTCTTGACACCCAGAGCGACACCACTTTTACACTTCAAGAGACAACAAAAGCTCTCAATACAAGGAAGGAGCCAGTACAACTGAAACTTTCTACGATGGCTTCAAGGAATACCATAGTGCCCTGCCAGAAGCTTTCTGGTTTGCAGGTTAGAGGGTAATACATGGAGAATAAAATCGAGAATAAAATTCAGACAAACATGAATAAAATTCAGACAAACAGTACTACAAGGACTACACAGCCTTCATGGAAGAGACCATAGCTTGTGGAGATGCTGAGAAGGTCTCCGAGGAGGAAATTAACAAGCATCCAGCATGGTACATCCCGCACCATGGGGCTTATCACCCACAAAAGCCTGGGAAGATACGAGTCGTTTTTGACTGCTCAGCGAAGTTTCAAGAGACGTCCTTGAAGACCATCTCCTTACCGGTCCAGAGTTGACAAACCCATTGCTGGGTGTCCTTTGCCYTTTTCCGTATGAGTCCAGTCGCAATCATGTGAGAGAGCATGTTCCACCAGTTTCATGTGAAAGCAGAAGACCAAGATTATCTGTGTTTCCTTTGGTGGGAGAACGGAGATCTAGAGTCTCAACCCTCAGTGTATCATATGAAGGTCCCCTTTTTGGCGCAGCTTCATCTCCTTGTTGCGCCAAGTATGGGCTCAAACAACTTGCAGCCAAAAGACGAGGAAGCTTCAGCAAGGAGTTGATCCAGTTCATAGAAATTAACTTCTATGTTGATGATGGGTTGACCAGCGTATCGTCTGAAACTGAAGCAGCCCAGCTGGTGAAAGAAGCAAGGAAGCTTTGCAGCATCGGCAAACTTCGGTTGCACAATTTTATCTCCAACAGCAAGGAAGTTATAGCCACAATTCCCAAGGAAGAACGTGCCGAGGGTACCAAAGACCTGGATATGGCTCTGGGTGAACCACACATGGAGAGAGTGCTTGGTGTACTGTGGTGTGTCGCATCAGATGAGTTCCAGTTCAGAGTAGCTCTCAAGGGGCACCCACACACAAGAAGAGGAGTGTTGTCTACAGTAGCCTCAGAACAAYARCCGCTTGGGTTTGTGGCACCCTTTGTCCTAGCAGGGAAGCAGATCTTGCAGAAGATGTGTTGTGACAAGATCGACTGGGATGACCCCTTCCAGATGACCTATGTTCCCAGTGGGAATTCTGGCTCCAAGGTCTACAAAACTTGTCTGAAGTAAGTATCCAACGAGGCTACTTGCCATCAAGTTTCAAGGAAGTTCAGAGTTATGAGCTCCATCACTTCTCTGACTCTAGTACCTCAGGTTATGGAGAGTGCTCATACCTCAGAACAATCAGCACAGCAGGAGAAGTTCATTGCTCCCTAGTTATAGGGAAGTCGAGAGTCGTCCCTTCCAAGGTTACGACCATACCACGACTGGAACTTTCAGCAGCGGTGGTAGCTGTTCAAACAAGTGACATGCTCAAAAAGGAGCTAGAGATACAAGGTCTACAGGAATACTTCTGGACAGACTCGAATGTAGTTCTTGGCTACATCAACAATGAAGCCAGAAGATTCCACATCTTTGTAGCTAACCGTATTCAACGCATTCATCAAAGCACAGATCCTGAACAATGGAGATATGTGACCTCTGAAGACAATCCTGCGGATCACGCTTCCATAGGTCTGACATCAGAACAGCTCATGGCTTCCAACTGGTTCACAGGTCCAGACTTTCTTTGGCAGGAGGAACTTCCCAAAGGACAAGTCAATGTGGGAGAGATCTCAGGCAATGACCCAGAACTGCAGAACCCCTTCACAGAAATCACAGGTGATTGGTGGGAGTGTAATTGACAATTAACCTGTCAGTCTATGTCATTGTTTTTTGTTTGAATTGTTTACGTGTTCGTTATGCGGGGGAAATGGTAAGGCAAGCGGAACCATGTGGCTAAGAACTGTTGTAACMGGGATTATTATCATAGAAACACACTTGTTGAGTGAAGGCAATCCCACTCTGTGTTAGCTAGGTTTTTCATGTCTTCATGTCTATTTTTTAATCGGACAGCAAATAAAATGATTGATTCATGCAGTGCTTTTATAATGAGGATCTTATCCCCCCTACTCTTGTCCGGGGTGGAATGTGAATCCACAACCTTCTGGCTACTTTGCCATGTAGGCTAATACTTACAACACAAAGAACAGTTTCTAAAACTGCATATCTAAAGGCTCTGTTCGGTCCTAGGCGTGAGGTTAAACAGTAGGCATGTTCTCTACTATCCACTTTATGTTTTAGTTATTTTTMGGGGTAGATGGGAGGGTCACTTTTTTATTTTTTCAAGTGTTCAAGGAAGGTCAGGTAAAATATATATTTTACTGAAGTGAGGGCCATCCATTTTCATTTCCAGGTATCCCTCATTATAAATAATGTACAGTCACTAAACCCAGACATTTCTATATGCAACCCCGTGTGGAAGCAGAGTTTTGATGGTTGCCACTAAAAATAATTGGATTCCAGCTACTACAATATTTATTTCTCAGCTGCTCATATTAAGCAGATAAAACCGGAGTAGTCTACCCGGCAAAACTTGCTATTCGAGTACTGATGACATGTCTTTTTACCCCTGCCACTGTTCCTGCCCATTTGCTAATGAGCCATTCTAAATCAAAACAAATTTTACATACTAGTTAAGACAAGATTAAATTGAGAACAGTATTTTGCATGATAATAATCGGCTTAAAAAATGTCATGACCGCCACAGCCCTAGTTCTAGGAGTACATAGCGGAGGAACTGCCAGATGCGTCATTATAGCCAAGAAGTAGAGCGGGAGCCAAATATGAAATAGAATACATTGAATACATGGGAGCAGGGTGGGAAAAAAATTGCATTAAAACACAATATAAATGTATTTTCTGAAGGGTGGTGGTAACCATATTTTGTTTTTGTAGGGTATTTAAGAAACTAGGCTATAATGGACTAACATTCGAATTGGAGTTGATGACAATGCAATACATAAAAGACAGTAAATACACAACTTGAAGCAACCACATATTTAGCCAGGGAGCATGTTCTAATAGGTCAGTGAGGGGTCAAGCCCACACACCTTCAACTTGTTTCTTAATCAAAACCCAGCCCTTTCGCTCCAGTGCCAGCTACTGCACCCATAATTCTGGTTGTGAAAATAGTAAACATATTTCTGACACACCACAAACCTTTAGCGCTACCTACAGCACTTAGATTTACCATTGCATTAGGTTTGTTKAAATTGAGCCTTAAGACTTAAAGTCGATCAAAAAGTTTTTWGTTTTAATGTATTTTATTTGACAATTTAAAATACACACAATTGTTACACTAGGCATCAAATACATATACTAAAATTGCAGAGGATTATACACACACAAAGTCCAAAGACTTGTGGTCCTCTATTGGTATACAAGGGCTGCAGTGCAAAAATAAGTAATTTGAGCACCCTGTGTCATACAGTCAATCATAAACAATATCCACATATACATACAAAAAAGGAAATATACAAATATCTGCACCCCTGTTCATCCCTAATGAAGCGGTGTCATATGGCCCTAATTGTAATCAGCTGGAAATTGTAATGGTTTCCTGGTTACCGAGCAGGCAAATAAACTTACATTACAGTAAATTAGTCTTTCTATAAACTAGGGTACCAGTGAGTATTTCCTACAACTTGTTACAGTTGTTGATAAGTCATTGATAATAATCAGCCAATTTTTTTCATGTCATAACATTAAGGGGGGAACATATTCAATCAAATTGACGCGTTGTTTGACCCTTTCTCATGGTTGGTGTCTTGACAGATTGTCCAACATCTGGTGACATAAAACATTACTTTTCCGTCGTTGCATTAATGCCTGTGTAAATTGTTGTAATATCATATATTAAGCATTAATCAGTTAAATTTGACATTGAACTATGTAAAATTTTGTGTCTGTAACGCTCGTCTTCCTCCTCGTCTGAGGAGGAGCTAGGATCGGACCAAAGCGCAGCGTAGTGTGAATACATAATGATTTATTTGATGAAGACGAACACGAAGAACACTTGACAAAATACAAAATAACAAACCGACGTGAACAGACCTGTACTTGAGAACATAAAACATGAACGCACGAACAGGAAGGAACACACGAACGAACGAAACAGTCCCATGTGGCACAAACACTGACACAGGAACAATCACCCACAAACAAACAGTGTGAACAGCCTACCTAAATATGGTTCTCAATCAGAGGAAACGTAAAACACCTGCCCCTGATTGAGAACCATATCAGGCTAGTTAACAACCCTAAACATAGAAACAAATAACATAGACTGCCCACCCCAACTCACGCCCTGACCATACTAAACAAAGACAAAACAAAGGAAATAAGGTCAGGAACGTGACAMTGTCTCCTTATGCTATGGGGTGAAAACAGTTTTCAATGACACACAAATCCCCCAAAAAGTATGTGATTGCAAAATCCAATGCTTCTAACCGAAAGTCACTTTACCTTTACACTTTACCCTTTACTTGATACTTAAAACCRAAAATGATACTGTCATTAACCCACCTGTTGTGTTTGTTTCAGGTTAATTCATTCTGTGTTCCCGGTCCAAAATGACCGCCCCATTATAGCTGATTATAAATCCATAATAATACATATATTATCACCTAATGTTGTGTTAGATTTTTTTAATCAACTTAAGTTCTTGTGAACATTACAAGTTTTGAACTTATATTTGCTGTTTATGGCCTGTAGGCCTCATTGACCAGAGCTCATACAACTCGTTTTTGAGTTTAAAAAAAGCATAATGTATGGATTATTTTGACTATAACAAATACTCAGATGAAACATATTGTACTATTTATCACAGACTACTTAGTGTCAAAGTTTAACAAGGACTCTCTCCTCCTCACCAGTGTCATGATCAAAGATATGATCAAGAGCCTCACATACAGTATATCGTTTGGTCATTGTGCTGCCACAGAATGAATTATGAGCAAGACCTCAAAAAAGCTTTATAAACAAGAGCTTCCAGAAAAGTTCTATATATTATTGAAACAATGTTGTGATTGTTTGCGAGAATGCCACCAGGTGTGGTTCTTGTGTGGGAAAGATTCTATTGGGGAAAGGTTCCCGTGGGGGTTGCCATGGAAGCCAAGAAGGGGAGTGAGGCATGTGTGTGTGCGCTCAAACACACATGTGGGGGTCTTGGAGAGAAAGTGTGTCCATRTGATGAATGTGCATGTGCCTAACCTCAAGACCGGGAACACCACAGGTGTACAAAAGTTAAATAAAACACAAAAAATCGAATGAAAATCATCAAAATGTATTTTGTGTGTTCAGATGCCCTGTGTGGACAAAGTCACGGAACCTGACAATCAGATTAAATTAACTACATTTTTCAGAGAGAAAACTTGTAAATCGGTCAAATTCAACTGGAACACAGCAGGAGGGTTAATGTGGTTCTTCAATAATTATGCATAATACTTGTTGCATGCACATTTGGTGTCAAGCTGTAATTATGGAGTGATATTTTCACACATCATCATCTGAAAATAGTAAAATCAAAGAAAAACCCTTAAATGAGTAGGTGTTCTAAAACTTTGGACTGGTAGTGTGTCTGTGTATATAAAATATAATTGTATTTTTATTTAACCTTTATTTAACTAGGCAAGTCAGTTAAAAACAAATGATTATTTACAATGACGGCCTAGAAATATCCCTAGCGAATTGATGCTGATCATCTGTTGTTGTCGGCTTGATTTACAGCAGGGTCTCGTTAGATTTAACAGAGAACGCATCAAGGTAATGATTGTTTTCATATGTTTTTGTGCCTAGGATTGGACACTGAATCAACTGTGAGCAATTGTGTAGGATAGACTATTGTGCAACACCAAATCCTATTCTTATTAATTATCCTTGATATAATGCWAACAAATTACATAGTCTAGTGGGCTTCTTCAAAATATAATCTGAWAATGAAATAACATGACAAATATATTTTGGTTTCCATGTTACACCTGCAATTTTAAACAATGCAAGGGGCTTGAAGTAACTTATTTGAATTTGGAGCTCAGAAATTCAAGTACTGGAATAGGCCTACCTTGAAAATCTGAATTTTTATCAATTTGGTGCTTGAAAAGTCCATTATTGTAGCCAATTTATAAATTCTCCTGCTGTCTTATAATTATCCATGATTGCATTTTGCATCCATTTTTGTGAGAGATGTGGACAATTTTATTTGTTGCCTGCCGTTTCCATTGAAAGGTGTTGCGCGGTAAAACCATGTGTGGTTATTATGAGGACAACATCTAACATGCTGACCACACCGTTCCCGTCGCGTGAACAAGCGTTGCAAAGTAAATTTAAACATACATGTTATTCAAATATTGCAACCACACTGCTCGCGCGCACCAATGAGCGTCTGCGTTGCCAAGCGCTAAAATAGAAGTCAGTTCTATTTGTGATGCTGAACGCGTTGCAACCCCCCTTGGGTTGTGCCGTGGCAGAGATCTTTGTGGGCTATACTCGGCCTTGTCTCAYGATGGTAAGTTGGTGGTTGAAGATATCCTTCCTGTTTGGCCCTGTCCGGGGGTATCATCGGATGGGGCCACAGTGTCTCCTGACCCCTCCTYTCTCAGCCTCCAGTATTTATGTTGCAGTAGTTTATGTGTCGGGGGGCTGGGGTCAGTTTGTTATATCTGGAGTACTTATCCTGTCTTATCCGGTGTCCTGTGTGAATTTAAGTATGCTCTCTCTAATTCTCTCTTTCTTTCTCTCTCTCGGAGGACCTGAGCCCTAGGACCATGCCTCAGGACTACCTGGCATGATGACTCCTTGCTGTCCCCAGTCCACCTGGCCGTGCTGCTGCTCCAGTTTCAACTGTTCTGGCTGCGGCTATGGAACCCTGACCTGTTCACCGGACGTGCTACCTGTCCCAGACCTGCTGTTTTCAACTCTCTAGAGACAGCAGGAGCGGTAGAGATACTCTGAATGATCGGCTATGAAAAGCAAACTGACATTTACTCCTGAGGTGCTGACCTGCTGCACCCTCGACAACTACTGTGATTATTATTATTTGACCATTTATGAACATATGAACATCTTGGCCATGTTCTGTTATAATCTCCACCCGGCACAGCCAGAAGAGGACTGGCCACCCCTCATAGCCTGGTTCCTCTCTAGATTCTTCCTAGGTTTTGGCCTTTCTAGGGAGTGTTTCCTAGCCACCGTGCTTCTACACCTGCATTGCTTGCTGTTTGGGGTTTTAGGCTGGGTTTCTGTACAGCACTTTGAGATATCAGCTGATGTAAGAAGGGCTATATAAATAAATTTGATTTGGAGTTAATATCTGTGTATTTCCTATCTATTTTAACAACCCTGGAAACATATAGGCCTCTCTCAGCAAAGCTCATGCTCTGTGCTCTTTCTGGGTCAAATGTGGGAGGGAGGAAACCCTGTGGTCCTAAAAATAGTCTATAAAATAGTAACACATTGTTCAAACGTAGTTCTGCAGTGTGCAAAAACGTTGGCCTGGCCCTCATCACCTTTCCACCTTCTATCGGATATCGTCTCGAAAAATATGTCTTATGGTGGTTTACAGTTCGTCTATCYACATGTCTGTAGACAATTGTCGTAGCGACATCATGGACATTCTATTGTCACCCAACATCAAACTTATGTTATGAAAAAGTACAAACACAAAACAACAGCCTCTGCATGACATCAGCAACCCAGTGCTCCGAATAGCATACTTTCTCTATTTTAACAACAATAATCACTTCAGTTAAAAAAAATATTCTCTAAATGTCAATGTAGCAAGCCAGGCAACTAAAAGCAATTTTCTAATCAATGTTTAGGTTCATTGCTAGCTAGTTAGCTAATCAAATAATGACCAGACGATAGCTGATGTCGTTAACTTTAACAATTTTTTTATGAATTATTGCAGGAAAATAAACCCACAACAACATAATTATTTGCAAGGTAATGTATGTAGCATACTGTAGCGTACAGAAAGTAGCTTACTGCCACAGTGTGACAAAATAAAAGTAGGTCATTCTATCTAATAATTTTAGAATTCCTGTATCGTCTTGTCACAGGAGGATTGGTCAGGTTGCTGTGGCAGTCTGGTAACCACGACAACAGACGTTGTGACAGTCACAGAGACTTTTTTCATATCTGTGCGACAAGGAAACTGACAGTCAKAGCGGCGATCTACAGTCGTGGCCAAAAGTTTTGAGAATGACACAAATATTAATTTTCACAAAGTTTGCTGCTTCAGTGTCTTTAGATATTTTTGTCAGATGTTACTATGGAATACTGAAGAATAATTACAAGCATTTCATAATTGTCAAAGGCTTTTATGGACAATTACATGAAGTTGGTGCAAAGAGTCAATATTTGCAGTGTTGACCCTTCCTTTTCAAGACCTCTGCAATCCGCACTGGCATGCTGTCAATTAACTTCTGGGCCACATCCTGACTGATTGCAGCCCATTCTTGCATAATCAATGCTTGGAGTTTGTCAGAATTTGTGGGTTTTTGTTTGTCCACTTGCCTCTTGAGGATTGACCACAAGTTCTCAATGGGATTAAGGTTGGGAGAAGTTACTGGATGTGTTGGTACCATTCTTTATTCATGGCTGTGTTCTTAGGCAAAATTGTGAGTGAGCCCACTCCCTTGGCTGAGAAGCAACTAGTCGCGCTCACCTTGTCTTCTCCGGACAAGCTTTTTTTTTCTCCGGACAAGCTTTTTTGGGGGGATTCAGTTAATTTGCATGGCAAATAGGGACTTTGCAATTAATTGCAATTCATCTGATCACTCTTCACAACATTCTGCAGTATATGCAAATAGCATCATACAAACTGAGGCAGCGGACTTTGTGAAATGTAACATGTGTCATTCTCAAAACTTTTGGCCACGACTGTACAAACATTCCAAAGCGTCTCGGCGGTGCTTGCTCGGCTCAACAGATGGGCGGGAAAAAGTTGAGAGGGCTTCACCAGATGGTTAAATAGAAGAASAATTATCCAGAGGACCGTCTCTCCCGAATGCAAATTCAAAAACCTGGAGTGAGTTCGGAATGAGAATAAGGATCCTCAAACGTTAGGAGGCGGCAGGGTAGCCTAGTGGTTAGAGCATTGGGCTAGTAACCGAAATGTTGCAAGTTCAAATCCCTGAGCTGACAAGGTACAAATCTGTCGTTCTGCCACTGAACAAGGCAGTTAACCCACTGTTCCTAGGCTGTCATTGAAAATAAGAATTTGTTATTAACTGACTTGCCAAGTTAAAAACACAAAAGCTTTCATACCGTAGGTTTAGAATGAGAAAGAACTCAGTGATTTATCACTATTTTAGTATTCGGACTGTGGCTTAAACTTCTGGTTTCTATTCTCTACATTGTTGGCTTCATATCAACTCTATATCAGGAGTTTGTAAGAGACGGTATTTTACATACAACTTGACCCAGTGTATGCTATGTGCAGTTAAAACAGTTTAGCGGTCAACAAAAACAACATCAAGTRAAAAGGGATGTAATACACTGGACATAATGATGGGTAAATAAGAAGCACCTGTGTATAAACTTAATATGTAAAGTAAAAATGTAATAAAAACTAACACAATAAAATAACAATAACGAGGCTATATACACGGGGACCGGTACCGAGTCAATGTGCGGGGGTACAGGTTAGTCAAGGTAATTTGTACATGTAGGTAGYGGTAAAGTGACTATGCATTGATAATAAACAATGAGTAGCAGCAATGTAAAAACAAAGGGGGAGGGGTCAATGTAAATAGTCCMGGTGGCCATTTGATGAATTGTTCAGCAGTCTTATGGCTTGGGTGTAGAAGCTGTTAAGGCGCCTTTTAGACCTAGACTTGGCACTCTGGTACCGCTTGCCTGTGCGGGAGCAGAAAGAACAGTCTATGACTTGGGCGATTGGATTCTTTCACAATTTTTGGGGTCTTCCTCTGACATCGCCTAGTATAWAGGTCCTGGATGGCAGGAAGCTTGGCCCCAGTGATGTACTGGACCATACGCACTACCCTCTATAGCACCTTACGGTCGGAATGCCGAGCAGTTGCCATACCAGGTGGTGATGCAACCGGTCAGGATGCTCTCGATGGTGCAGCTGTAGACCTTTTTGAGGATCTGGGGACCCATGCCAAAGGTATTTTTGTGCCCTCTTTATAACTTTCTTGGTATGTTTGGATAGTTTGTTGGTGACGTGGACAACAAGGAACTTGAAACTATCGACCCACTCCACTACGGCCCTGTTTATGTTAATTGAGGCCTGTTTGGCACTCCTTTTCCTGTAGTCTACGATCAGCTCCTTTGTCTTGCTCACATTGAGGGAAAGGTTGTTGTCCTGTCTCATCGTTTGGAGTCGTGCTTGGCCACCCAGTCGAGGGTGAACAGGGAGTACAGGAGAGAACTAAGCACGCGCCCCTGAGGGGCCCCAGTCTTGACAATCAGCGTGGCAGATGTGTTGTTGCCTACCCTTGCCAGCTGGGGGTGACCCGTCAGGAAATCCAGGATCCAATTGCAGAGGGAGGTGTTTAGTCCTAGGGTCCTTAGCTTAGTGATTAGCTTTGTGGGCACTATGGTGTTGAACGCTGAGCTGTAGTCATTGAACAGKATTCTCACAGAGGTGTTCCTTTTGTCCAGYTGGGAAAGGGCAGTGTGGAGTGCGATTGTGATTGCTTAATCTATGGATCTGTTAGGGCGGTATGTGAATTGGAGTGGGTCTAGGGTTTCCGGGATGATGGTGTTGATGTGAGCCATGACCAGCCTTTCTAAGCCACTTCATGGCTACCGACGTGAGTGCTACCGGGTTGTAGTCATTTAGGCAGGTTACCTTCATTTTCTGGAACATGTAGGTATTACAGACTRGGTTGAAGGCTGAGGTTGAAACTGTCAGTGAAGACAGTTGCAAGTTGGTCCGCGCATGCACTGAGTACACGTCCTGGTAATCCATCTGGCTCAACGGCCTTGTGAATGTTGACCTGTTTAAAGGTTTTGCTCACATCGGCTACGAAGAGTGTGATCACACAGTTGTCCGTAACAGCTGGTGCTTACATGWATGCTTCATTGTTGCTTGCCTAGAAGCGAGCATAACAGGCATTTATCTCYTCTGGTAGGATCACGTCACTGGGCATCTCGCGGCTGGGTTTTCCTTTCTAGTGCATAATAGTTTGCCAGCCCTGCCACATCCGACGAACGTAAGAGCCAGTGTAGTAGGATTCAATCTTAGTACTGTATTGACACTTTGCCTGTTTGATAGTACGTCGGAAGGCATAGCGGTATTTCTTATAAGCGTCCGGATTACTGTCCCGCTCCTTGAAAGCAGCAGCTCTATCCTTTAGCTCGGTGCGGATGTTGRCTGTAATCCATATCTTCTGGTTGGGATATTTACGCATGGTCACTGTGGGGACGATGTCGTCGATTCACTTATTGATGAACCCGGTGACTGAGGTAGTATACTCCTCAATGCCATTGGATGAATCCCTGAACATATTCTAGTCTATGCTAGCAAAACAATCCTGTAGCGTAGCATCCGTGTCATCTGACCACTTCCGTATTGAGCGAGACACTGGTACTTCCTGCTTTAGGTTTTGCTTGTAAGCATGAATCAGGAGGATAGAATTATGGTCAGATTTGCCAAATGAAGGGCGAGGGAGAGCTTRATATGCGTCTCTGTCTGTGTGTGGAGTAAAGGTGGCCTATGTRTTTTTRCCTCTGGTTGCACATGTGACATGCTGGTAGAAATGAGGTAAAACTAATTTAAGTTCGCCTGCAAGTCCCTGGCCACTAGGAGCGCCACTTCTGGATGAGCATMTTCTTGTTTGCTTATGGCATTATACAGCTCGATGAGTGCGGCCGTAGTGRCAGCATCGGTTTGTGGTGGTAAATACACAGATACGAATAATATAGATGAGAACTCTCTCTGTAGATAGTGTGGTCTACAGTTTATCATGAGGTACTATACCTCAGTGGAGCAATACCTCGATACTTCTTTAATATTAGACATTGCGCGCCAGCTGTTATTGACAAATAGACACACACCCCTGCCCCTCGTCTTACCAGACGTAGCTGCTCTGTCCTGCCGATGCACGGAAAACCCAGCCAACTCTATATTATTTGTTGTCATTCAGCCATGACAAGGTGAAACATAAGATATTACAGTTTTRAATGTCCCTTTGGTAGGATAGTATTGATCGTAGATCATCCAGTTTATTTTCCAGTGATTGCACGTTGGCTAATAGGACGGAGGGTAGTGGCGGTTTACCCACCCTCCAACGAATTCTCACAAGGCACCCCGACTTCCGCCCCCGGTATCTCCGTCTTTTCTTCACGCAAATGACGGAGATTTGGGCCTGGTTTAGGGAAAGCAGTGTATCCTTCGTGTCGCACTCATCACCAAAATTTTCCATACGCACAATAAGCTTATTTCTCTCAATTTTGGTGCACAAATTTGTTTACATCCCTGTTAGTGAGCATTTATCTTTTGCCAAGATAATCCATCCACTTGACAGGGGTGGCATATCTGTAATGAGTGCGCTGAGAGTCAGGAAGCAAGTACAAGGAGTGAGTGTTTTAATAAATAAACAAAACAATAAACACGAAACACAAACAACGCACTGACATGAAACAGAGTCAATAACACCTGAGGAAGGAACCAAGGGGAGTGACAGATTTAGGGAAGATAATCAAGGAGGTGATGGAGTCCAGGTGAGTGTCATGAGGCACTGGTGCGCTTGACGATGGTGACAGGTGTGCTGGATAATCAGCAGCCTGATGACCTAGAGGCCGGCGAGGGAGTATATGTGATAATATCAAGAAGCTGATTAAACATCATTATCATTACACAGGTGCACCTTGAGCTGGGGACAGTAAAATGTGCAGTTTTGTCATACAACACAATGCCACAGATGTCTCAAGTTGAGGGAGCATGAAATTGGCATGCTAACTGCAGGAATGTCCACCACAGCTGTTGCCAGATAATTTAATATACATTTCTCTACCATAAGCCGCCTACAACGTTGTTTTAGAGAATTTGGCAGTGCGTCCAACCGGCCTCACAACCGCAGAACACGTCTAACCATGCCAGCCTGGGACCTCCGCATACGGCTTCTTCACCTGCTTGCCACCTGGGCAGCTGATGAAACTGAGGGGTATTTCTCTCTGTAATAAATCCCTTTTGTGAGAAAAAACTAATTCTGATTGGCTAGGCCTGGCTTCCAAGTGGGTGGGCCTATGCCCTTCCAGGCTGACCCATGGCTATGCTCCTGCCCAGTCATGTGAAATCCATAGATTAGGGCCTAATTTATTTATTTAAATTGACTGATTTCCTTACATGAGCTGTAACTCAGTAAAATCGTTGAAATTGTTGCATGTTGCGTTTATATATTTTTGTTCAGTATAGTTATTTTTTAACAGTGACTCCATTGGCATCAACCGATCTTTAATTAGTTTCACACTTCCATCTTTTAATCAGCCCAAGATTATGGAAAAGTTGGCCAAGAAAGATGAAAGAGGCATTAAAGTAGAATGTGGCGGGCGACGACATAATTGCTGGTGAAAAGTTTAAGAAGGATTACCAGTGGAGAGTTTTGTAGACTTGATGGATATGAAATCGCAGCCTCATTCACTCGGATAATTGCTATCCCCGTTAATATGTGAGCCCTGACCCTKGGATTTGCCCCTTTACGTTTTGGAGCCACAGTTTGATGCTCAAACTTTCAAGCCCACTGTGGGCAATGCAACCACAGACAATGTTTTAACAGTTACATTAGATAATGGGACCCCAAAATTGAGAACTTAAGTTTGGCTAATTAACAGCTTGGATAATTATAGTATTACATTTTGGAATGCATATGAATCTGAACATACTGTGTCCAGTATAACTAGCTTACATATTGTTTGGTGTTGAACTTTGCATGACCTTTTAGCAGAAAGAACACACAGCCAAATGAATGACCATTATCAAAACACCCAGCAAATACGATTAACAACAACTGTAAAATGCAGATACACATTTACCATTAAACTTAGTCAAGACACTGTATAGCCCTTCACATTTGACATACATCAATTAACCATATTTCTATCATTTAACCAAACAGTCCCATAATCTCAAAACAACCTCAAAACAAGTTCAAAGAATTTAAAAAAGCACAAAAACATAAACCACACCTAGCTGCAAATATAAAGGTCTGTGTGTCTGGGATATTCCCTCCAGTTTAATTATCCCATATTCAAGCTGCAGAGCTCCACTCATCCATCCAATCCTCCAATCCGCCCCCAACTCTAAACCCAGGTGATTGAATGTGCTAGCCTACCGGAACCGTGC
Source organism: Salvelinus sp. IW2-2015 (assembly GCF_002910315.2). Lineage (NCBI taxonomy): Eukaryota > Metazoa > Chordata > Actinopteri > Salmoniformes > Salmonidae > Salvelinus > Salvelinus sp. IW2-2015. Next base: position 32,782,612 of record NC_036860.1, on the reverse strand, counting down.
CAGAAACCTGATATTGATAATACCATATGCGGTTTAAATTAGGCTGGGGGCCTAATCAATACTGTACAATTGTCAGGCCTTTACAGTGATGTCTGGCCTCTGCTGATGAACATCAATCTGGACACGGGCAGAGAAGCAAGGAAGAACAGTGGCCCCTGGTACAGGTAAACAACACACACTCACACACACACACACACACACAGACACACGCTGGAGAATATGCATACAAGTGAAACAGTAAAAGGCTGCTTGTTTATCTGCCATTGTCACGCCCTGACCTTAGAGAGACTTTTTTATTCTCTATTTGGTTAGGTCAGGGTGTGACTTGGGTGTGCAAATCTATGTTTCTATTTCTTTGTTGGCCTAGTATGGTTCCCAATCAGAGGCAGCTYTTTATCGTTGTCTCTGATTGGGGATCATACTTAGGCAGCCCTTTTCCCAACTTAGATTGTGGGATCTTGTCTATGTCTAGTTGCCTTCGAGCACTACATAGCTTCACGTTTCGTTGCACTTTGTTATTTTTGTTTGTGAGTTTCATCMGAATAAAACATGTGGAACTCTATGCACGCTGCGCCTTGGTCTACTCATTTCGATGGTCGTGACAGAAGATCCCACCATCAAGTGACCAAGCAGCGTACCCAGGAGTGGAGGACATCCTGGACCTGGGAGGAGGTAATGGCAGGGGACAAGACCCTGCCATGGAAGCAGGCGGAGGCAGCGAGAGAGGAACGGCGACGAGACCAGGAATCAAGGAAACGACGGAAGCCTGAGAGGCAGCCTCAAAAAAAAATTGGGCGGGGGGCGGCACACGGGGTGGCGAGCGGAGCAAAGGGGGGAACAAGAACTAACTCCCTGTAATTACCGTGCCTCCAGTGTGCACCCTTAGCCCGGTGCGTTCTGTGCCTGCTTTCCGTACTTGCCGTGCTAAGGTGAGCATCTGTCCAGGACGGATTGTGCCAGCTCTACGTTCCAGACCTCCAGTCCGCCTCCACGGCCCAGTATATCCTGCGCCGGCTCTACGCACTATGCCTCCAGTGCGCCTTAACAGCCCAGTGCATCCTGTGCCAGCTCTCCACAGTTACCGAGCTAAAGTGGGTATCCAGCCAGGACMCGTTGGGCCAGCTCCACGCACCCGGCCTCCAGTACGTCTCTCCAGCCCGGTGCGTTCTGTGCCAGCCTCCAGCGACTGTCCCCAGTCCGGAGCCTCCAGCGACTGTCCCCCTGCGCCCTTGTCTACTCATTTCGACGGTCGTGACAGCCATTCACTGACATGTATGTAATATTATTGGAGGGTAAAGGAGACAACACGCAAAGCATCCAAACCGAGTCTGTGCGTACAATAGAAATGGATGGACTTTTTTTGCCATTGTGTTGGGCCTTGTTGTTTTCTTTACTCCACTTTGACAGCTAAAATGGATAGGCTACTGTATGACTGCCCTGGGAAACATTGTATTGACAATACTAACCTATTGAATGATGAACAACAGTAATAATAGGTATCATGCATTTGATTGATTATACATGTCAGTAAAATTATAAAACGGGTTGTTTGGATCCTAGATGCTGATTGGATGAGCAGCGTTCCAAGCCATGCTATATTCACCGATATTGGCATATCTGTTCCTGCTAACAGTTCAATTGGAATTATCACTGCGCGTCATAAGAATATAATTATGTTCAAGTGACTGTCTGAATATATCTCAACTTGCACATTATTTCCCCCTTTTTCTAGCCTAGCATTTGGTTTGTAACAGCGGGGGTTTGTGTAAACCTTGTTGTCTGCCTGTCCGACATCAGAAAACAGTGTTTCAATTTTGAAATGCAGTCCCCCTATACAATAGAGAGTAAACGGAGTCCAGATGAGACATTAACTTTTTCTGAGCCAAGAAAAATCACGCATAAGCATCATTGTTATGGATATAACTAAATATCAATAAAACAATTATAGTTTGCCTGTTGTGCCTTATTGCTTAAAGTAGTGGTTTACCCAATTATTGGTTTCCTTACCCTGTAAGCAGTCTATGGGCAAGTTATGACAGCAATCCATACTTTAAGTTTCCCTGATACTGTTTAAAACTGCTAACAATTTGGCATTTGTGGTACAAATCCCATACAAGTCATGGTACTGTATCTATAATAGCATTTTTTTGTGCAAACCAATATGTATTTTTGTCATTACCCTCACAATATAAAATAAACTTTACTGGTACGTATGTCTTATAAAGGTTTATGAAATAGCATTTATACTTTCTTTCAATATAATTTTATTACAGATTTTAAACTGCAGCAGTTCTTTTCATATTTATATTTTTCAAAGAACAGCTCCAAACCCCATCCCCACCTACCCCGATCACACCCTCCTTTTATTTACCTTCAGAGGTGAATGTATCAAATCAGACATGTTGGCTGGATTCACAACATGTGTAGCTTTAATTTGGTGTATTTCATGTGTGATTTCATGAAAGATAGATTTTTATAGTAATATATTTGGCGCGCTGCATTTTTTCTGGCTTTTGGCCAAGTGGGACGTTAGCGTCCCAGAGAAGTTAAATGAGTAGGTGTGTCCAAACTTTTGACTGGTACTGTATATATCACTGTATTGCTTCATATAGCATGGCAAAGTACAATCAGTTGCCAGTTTATTCGGTACACCACCCTGTTCAGGAAAGTTGTTCGCTCCTACAGACAGTGAGTCATGTGGCCGTGGCTTGCTATAGAAAGCAGCCAGACAGGCATCGAGGCATTTAGTCACTGTTCGATTGAACGTTACAACTGGCAAAACGAGTGACCTAAGTGACAATAAGCGTGGTGCCAGGCGTGCCAGAGGTTCCTCTGTCCACTGTCTATGTTCTTTTGCCCATCTTAATATTTTATTTTCATTGGCCAGTCTGGGATATGGCTTTTACTTTGCAACTCTGTCTGGAAGGCCAGCATCCCGGAGTCGCCTCTTCACTGTTGACGTTGAGACTGGTGTTTTGCTGGTACTATTTAATGAAGCTGCCAGTTGAGGACTTGTGAGGCGTCTGTTTCTCAAACTAGAACTCTAATGTACTTGTCCTCTTGCTCAATTGTGCACTGGGGCCTCCCACTCCTCTTTCTATTCTAGTTAGAGCCAGTTTGTACTGTTCTGTGAAGGGAGTAGTACACAGCGTTTTACGAGATCTTCAGTTTCTTGGCAATTTCAAGCATGGAATACCCTTAATTTCTCAGAACAAGAATAGACTGACGAGTTTCAGAAGAAAGTTATTTGTTTCTGGCCATTTTGAGCCTGTAATCAAACCCACAAATGCTGATGCTCCAGATACTCAACTAGTCCTAAAGAAGGCCAGTTTTATTGCTTCTTGCATCAGAACAACAGTTTTCAGCTGTCTGTACGCCTATGTAGATATTCCATAAAAAATCTGCTGTTTCCAGCTACAATGCTCATGGTCAACATTAACAATGTCTACACTGTATTTCTGATCAATTTGATGTTATTTTAATGGACAAAAAAGTTGCTTTTCTTTCAAAAACAACGACATTTCTAAGTCTCCCCAAACGTTTGTACTGTAGTGTAAGTATTCACACCCCTGAGTCAATACATGTTAGAATCCCCTTTGGCAGTGATTACAGCTGTGGGTGATTCTGGGTAAGTCTCTAAGAGCTTTGCAGACCTGGATTGTACAATATTTGCACATTATTATTAAAAACATTCTTCAAGCCCTGTGAAATTATTGGCTGATCATTGCTAGACAGCCATTTTCACATATTGCCATAGATTTTCAAGCCAATGTAAGTCAAAACTGTAACTAGGCAACTCAATAACATTAAATGTCGTCTTGGTAAGCAACTCCAGTTTACTGTATACTTGGCCTTGTGTTTTAATTGAATTTGTTCCCCAGTGTCTGTTGGAAAGCAGACTGAAGCAGGTTTTCTTTTAGGATTTTGCCTGTGTTTAGCTCTATTCCATTTATTTTTATCCCAAAAAAAGGACTCCCTAGTCCTTGCCAATGACAAGCATACCTATAACATGATGCAGCCACCACCATGCTTGATGTGTTGTGTTGGATTTGCCCCAAACATCAGGATATAAAGTTTTACTTTTGTGCCTTATTGCAAACAGGATGCATGTTTTGGAATATTTTATTCTGTACAGGTTTGCTTCTTTTCACTCTGTAATTGATGTTAGTATTGTGGAGTAACTACAATGTTGTTGATCTATCCTAGTTTCTCTTATCGCTCCTATTAAACTCTAACTGTTTTAATGTCAACATTTGCCTTCATTACCGTCGACTGAGTTAGGAAGGATGCCTGTATCTTTGTAGTGACTGGGTGTATTGATACACCATCCAAAGTATAATTAATAACTTCACCATGCTCTAAGGGACATTCCATGTCTGCTTTTTGATTTTTTTACCCCATCAAGCAATAGGTGCCCTTCTTTGCGAGTCATTGGAAAACCTCCCTGGTCTTTGTAGTTGAATCTGTGTTTGAAATTCACTGCTCGACTGATGGACCTTACAGACAATTGTATGTGTGTGGTAGAGAAATTAGGTACTCTGTCACGCCCTGACCATAGAGAGCTGTTTATTCTCTATGTTGGTTAGGTCAGGGTGTGATTAAGGGTGGGTTATCTAGGGGTATTATATATCTATGTTGGCCTGGTATGGTTCCCAATCAGAGGCAGCTGTTTATCATTGTCTCTGATTGGGGATCATATTTAGGTAGCCATTTCCTCATTGTGCTTTGTGGGATCTTGTCTAGGTATTGTTGTCTGTGAGCACTACTCTGAGCTTCACGTTTTGTTTGTTCGCGTTATTGTTTTTGTTCTTTAAGTTTCTCCTCCAAATAAAAGGATGGAAACATACCACGCTGCATCTTGGTCCACTCCTTATAACGATCGTGACATAGTCATTCAAAAATCATGTTAAACACTTATTAGACCGTGCAAGTTATTATGTGACTTAAGTCCATTTTTACTACTGGATGTATTTAGGCTTGCCATAACAAAAGGGTTGAATACTTATTMACTCAAGACATTTCAGCTTTTCATTTTTAATTAATTTGTAAAAAATGTGAAATACATAATTCCATTTTGACATTATGGGTTATTGTGTGTAGGGCAGTGCGAAAAATCAAAACTTTATCCAATTTAAATTCAGGTTGTAACACAACAAAATGTGGAAAAAGTCCAGTGTGTGAATACTTTCTGAAGACACTTTAGCTCCAAAACCCTTTATACACTTGTAAATCTGAATAGATTGGATTGGTTTAAGTAATATGGCAAAAATTCCAACTAGCCTATCAGAGGGTAAGGCGGACCCGCTACTATATTGCTTATACATATCCAATTATTTTGGATCTAGCTATGACGTGCCTAGGGGTTATAGGGCTAGGTTTTTTTGGGGTATGGGGGCCCATGTCTCCCCCTTGAGGATCAAACAGCATCGTCTGATCTTAGGCTATGCCTATGTGTCTGCCATCATACTCATCACGGATCAAGCTCTGCGCCCCYAGTGGCAACAGAGTCAATGTCCTCGCAAGATTGTCTAAGGTCCCCTAACGCTCTGATCTGCCACAGCAACATCCAGGTTATCACACATACACATGCTCCACCAGCCAGTCCAGCTGACAACAATCTGCTCCTCAAATGCTAGGGGTGGATTTTCAATGTTGAATAACAGTCATCACCGTAATATGACTTTCCTCTAACTGCACATCGTTGCTTTTTTCACAATGAACCCCAAAGATAATAGTAGGACTACAGCGCACATTCTAGAACTCGGGTGAATGGAGCCCTGTGTTTATCAGTTCAATGTGTATTCTTAAGTGGAATACACGCGATGATTACAATACTCACTTGATAAAAGATGACTGAGGGGTAGGCGCAACTGCTGTGGTCTCACTACAGGAGATGTGTGTTTGCATGTGCATGCTAGCATGCATTATTCACTACACATGACACGTGTTTTAAGCATCTGAGAGAGAGAGAGAGAGAGAGAGAGATGAGAGAAAGAGAGAGAAGACAGTAAAGGAGGAAGAGAGAAGAAAGGAGAAAGTAAGGGAAGGAGAGAGAGGCAGATAGAGAGACATACAGAACAAGAGGAGGGGGATAGAGAGCGATAGATTGATTCACAGTCTACATTTTATAGATAGCATTACATATGCACTTATTGACATGCAATAACCTTTTCAGTCCTATATCAAGTGACACAGTGTTTGTTTCCTGGTGCTAATTCTACTAGACCTACAGTACATCTCTGAAGTAATGGTCATATCTATACAGCCAGGTCACTTTCACCCAGTCCTTTCTAACTAGTTCACAAATATGTAGAGGATCAAAACTAAGACACCACTGCAACCAATTCCCTAAAATAATTGCAGGCAAAAGGGTTATGGTTGTGAGATACATCAACACAGAAAGCTGAATTGCCCTTTGTTCTATGTAGTGTTGGTGTCGCCCTCTGTTGGTGGGCTTTGTCAGAGGCACTGACAGAATACCATCTTATATTTTAAAATAGGACCTTATTTACAGTAAATTGTGATTTATAACATTGTTGTCACATGGGTTTTGTTTCTTTTGGATCCCATCTACCTTTCACAGAGAAAGCTGGTTTGTATTTTTTCGTCACCCCCCACTTGCCTTTCCCATGTTTATGAAAACCTAATTAAGACACAATGTTGTTGTGATTGCTGTGCTCAAGTCACTTGCCATGAAACAAACACATTTGCAAGTGAAGCTCTTGAGTGGATTCACTTTTCTGCAATTGAGACATTGTTTCCAGGTATCGCACAATTTCAAATAATGGCTTCTGTTACATGTTTTCAATTAGCCATATGGAGGAGATGCAGTGCTCATTCAACATGCAACACAAACTGACTTTAGCATGTCTATTGTTAGCCTCGCAAGCCGCATGATCTTGCGAGATGACATGAATGTTCGCTACCACCGAATGATAGCGCTGCTGTAATCAGTCTGGTAATCACGAGGCTAGTCTATTGTAGCTGTGGGTAGAAAACAATGGTGAGTAGCGTGGCATTGCTCTGCGCTACAATAATGACATAGAGTGATGAAAACAAAACAATTGAATATTTACTGCTAACAAGTTCTTAATAACGTGCACCTAATTGAGGACTTGGAACCCTTCAAAACAAATAGCCTCCATTTAAAATCTTCCTATGTGACTCTGTTACCCTCCGAGGGAATTTGTTGCTAGTGAAAGACCTTCGAGATATATGSCGTTTGTAAAAAATAAATAATAATATACATGTTGAAGTCGGAAGTTCACATACACTGAGGTTGGAGTCATTAAAACTCATTTTTCAAACACTCAAAAAAAAAAAAAAATTGTTAACTAACAATAGTTTTGGCAAGTTGGTTAGAACATCTACTTGACACAAGTAATTTCTCCAACAATTCTTTACAGATTATTTCACTTATAATTCACTGTATCACAGTTCCACTGGGTCAGAAGTTTACATACACTAAGTTGACTGTGCCTTTAAACAGCTTGGAAAATTCCAGAAAATTATGTCATGGCTGTAGAAGCTGCTGATATGCTAATTGACATAATTTGAGTCAATTGGAGGTGTACCTGTGGATGTATTGCAAGTCTACCTTCAAACGCAGTGCCTCTTTGCTTGACATCATGGGAAAATCAAAAGAAATCAGTCAAGACCTCAGACAAATAATTGTAGACCTCCACAAGTCTGGTTCATCCTTGGGAGCAATTTACAAATGCCTGAAGGTACCACGTCCATCTGTACAAACAATACTACGCAAGTATAAACACCATGGGACCACACAGCCGTCCAACCGATCAGGAAGGAGACGTGTTCTGTCTCCTAGAGATGAACGTACTTTGGTGCGAAAAGTGCAAATCAATCCCAGAACAACAGCAAAGGACCTTGCAAAGATGCTGGAGGAAACAGGTACAAAAGTATCTATATTCACAGTAAAACGAGTCCTATACCGACATAACCTGAAAGGCCGCTCAGCAAGGTAGAAGCCACTGCTCAAAAACCGCCATAAAAAAAGCCAGACTACGGTTTGCAACTCAACTACACATGGGGACAAAGATTGTACTTTTTTGAGAAATGTCCTCTGGTCTGATGAAACAAAAATAGAACTGTTTGGCCATAATGACCTTCGTTATGTTTGGAGGGAAAAGGGGGAGGCTTGCAAGCCGAAGAACACCATCCTAGCCGTGAAGCACAGGGTGGCAGCATCATGTTGTGGGGGTGCTTTGCTGCAGGAGGGARTGGTGCACTTCACAAAATAGATGGCATCACGAGGAAGGAAAATTAGGTGGATATATTGACGCAACATCTCAAGACATCAGTCAATAAGGTAAAGCTTGATCGCAAATGGGTCTTCAAAATGGACAATGACACCAAGCATACTTCCAAAGTTGTGGCAAAATGGCTTAAGGACAACAAAGTCAAGGTATTGGAGTGGCCATCACAAAGCCCTGACCTCAATCCTATAGAAAATGTGTGGGCAGAACTGAAAAACATGTGTGAGCAAGGAGGCCTACAAACCTGACTCAGTTACACCAGCTCTGTCAGGAGGAATGGGCCAAAATTCACCCAACTTATTGTGGGAAGCTTGTGGAAGGCTACCCAAAATGTTTTATCCAAGTTAAACAATTTAAAGGAAATGGTACCAAATACTAATTGAGTGTATGTAAACTTCGGACCCACTGGGAATGTGATGAAAGAAATAAAATATTAAATGAATCATTCTCTCTACTATTATTCTGACATTTCACATTCTTAAAATAAAGTGGTGATCCTAACTGACCTAAAACAGGGAATTTTTACTAGGATTAAATGTCAGGAATTGTGAAAAACTGAGTTTAAATGTATTTGGCTAAGGTGTAAGTAAACTTCCGACTTCAACTGTATATTGCTTAGTAGAACTGCATAAGTGTTGCTCTCCACTTCCTCGAGGACCAAGTTTTGAAATCAGTGGAATTAAAGTATGATAGCTAAGGAGATGTAGAAAACACCTGTCTCCAGATTAAGGGCAACCATGGCATCCGTGACAGGGAGATGCGTCCAACCATGATTACGGGTAAAATAATCTAGCTACATTTTCAAATATTACACATTTCTAATTTTGACAATGTTGTTTTCATTTCAAGTTAAAGTCTACTGTTAGCTAGCTAGCTAACATTAGCTGGCTGCCTCGCTAGCTAACATTACGTGTATTATCTTAATCGTATGTCAGATCCATTTGCTTGGCTAGTTATAGCCTAAAGTCAGATAGCTCATGCAGGGTAGTAACGTCATGAGTTGGGATTATGGTTCATTGTTTACCTAACTAGCTATCTGCAACAAAAGACTCCACTATGCAAGTAACCATTTCGGGTGTGATCATAAATTAAGCCTGACCATCTACTCCGATTTCAGAGCACTCTCGACTGAGCGTGCCAGATGCGCAGAATAAATTATGAATTTACGAATGGTCAACACCCGTAAGTAAACGTCAGCAAAAAAGTGTTGTTAAAATGTTGCCAGCAGCACAGTTAAAGTCACAAATGCTCTGGATAACATAAAAACTGCTTAACTTGCTGTGCTAGGGCGAGTAATGTTCAGTGAGCTGTTCTCTCATTTGTGTCTGGAAGTAGCTAGCAAGTTAGCCAGTTAGCTTGGGTGCTTGACTGCTGTTGTTAGTACAGAACACTCGGATCAACCCTTAAAGAGATGGGGCCAGGCTAAAGCTTAAGAGGGTGTGAACGATACTGAATGGGTGTAGACAAAGAAGAGCTCTCCAGTTAGTACCAAAACATTCAAAGGACATTTGAACGTTCAAAGCAGAATTACTTTCCCATTGTTCCTCAAATYCAGTGTATGAAGTACCATTTTGGAGCTCTGTGTCTCTGCTTTTATCCAACGTAAAAAACACAATTTCAAATGTAGATAAGACTGAAATCAAGGCAGTCAGTCAAATATGGAATCATGTAGTAACCAAAAAACACTTTTTCGTTACAACATGATTACATATGTGTTATTTCATAGTGTTGATGTATTCACTATTATTCTACAATGTAGACAATAGTAAAAATAAAGAAAAACCCTTGAATGAGTAGGTGTGTCCAAACTTTTGACAGGTACTGTATATATAATTGAAATGTGTCTCATACCTTGGCCTAATCATGGTTCATAAACTTGCATTACCTTTGATTTGTGTTCATTAGTTGCAATATAATTTATTTCTGTGAAATCATATGTATTGTTATTGGGCACAGTAGGACATGTTTCAACTTGGACCTCCTGATTGTCCATTCATTTGGCTTTGAAATGTTCCCATCAATGAAAGCCTATTACAGAAGGACTAAAAAGCATTTAGCACTCATTCAACACCAGGGAGAATCCTAAGGTATGATTATTACCATGGTGAACATGATCATTCTTCTATTCAAACACCTGTAGAGTTCCTCGGGGAATACACTGATCAAATCAACCAAAGCCATTCAGGGAACCGGTAGTGCAGAAATTACTTTAATAATACAAAACACTTCAAATGTCAGGTCCCTGGAACAAACTAAGTTTACAGTGTCTAAGCCTTTATCCTTCCTTTTCAGTGGTGTAAAGTACTTTAGTAAAAATACTTTAAAGTACTACATAACTCGTTTTTGATGGTATCAGCACTTTACTGTTCATATTTTTGACCACTTTCACTTTTACACCCATACATTCCTAAAGAAAATAATGTACTTTTTACTCCGTACACTTTCCCTGACAACCAAAAGCACTCGTTACAATTTGAATGCTTAACATGACAGGAAAATGGTCCAATTCATGCACTTATCAAGAGAACATCCCTGCTCATCCCTACTGCCTCTGATTTGGCTGGCTCACTAAACACAAATGCTTCATTTGTAAATTATGTCTGAGTGTTGGAGTGTGCACCTGACTATCCGTAAATTTAAAATAAAATAAAAATTGTGCCGTCTGTTTGCCATATATAATACATTTGAAATGATTTATACTTTTACTTTTGAGTATATTTAAAATCAAATACTTTGACTTTTACTCAAGTAGTATTTTAGTGGGTGACTCACTTTTACTTCAGTCAGTATCTTTACTTTTACTCAAGTATGACAATTGGGTACTTTTTCCACCACTGTTCATTTTGTACTTCCTCTCCTAATAAAGGTGTGAGAATGTAAACTTAGTGTTATATAAAACATTACCCTTTCTTGTAATATGAGTAGTATTTTGATATCAATCACAATTTTCAATAAAAATTGAAAAAAATCAACATGAATATAAAAACATTAAAATGTTGGGTCAGCAAATGTGTCAATATATTGTTGAACATAATACTCTATATGCATATCAAAGTTCCAGAGTGCTACTTTTAGTCCAATTTGTAAGCCAACAGAGTGAATGTGAAAATTGATTAAAAAATGTCCCCTTCGCTGGTAATTTGCAGGATGTGCAATGATACAATAAAAGGAGGGCTGTGATTGGTTACATTGCCTACTATGCCAATTTCTCTGTATAAAATGGGCCATATCTTTAAAACTAGCAGAGATCCAACTCTGAAACTTGTATATGCCAGTAGAGTACATTATGTTCAACAATAATTTGAAACATTTGCCAAATCACATTTTTATATTTTCTATATTCATGTTTATATTTTAAAATAATTTCCCTAGAAACACAAGCATTTCGCTACACCCGCAATAACATCTGCTAAACATGTGTATGTGACCAATATTGTAATTTTAATTTTATATATTCATAAAATAAAATAAATAAAAATTGTTATTGAAATCAAAATACTACTCATATTACAAATCTGTAGCACCTACAGATTAAACATTATGTAGTCTTAAAGGAGGCCTGGGTAAGGCCACAATGTCATAAATATACCAACTTTGATAAATTATTTCTCAAATATGCATTCTCAATTATGCTTTATTTACAAATGTCAAATATATGTCAACAATCCTTTCTCCAAAGAACCATACTATGGATTAAATCTTGTGAAAATCATGGTATTTTTTTGTCCTCGCTTGGTGAGGATTCACTCTTTTGTGAATAGCCATTGTGGGCATTAGAATGAATCCTTTTATTTATCTTTTGCCACAATTTCCATGTCTCCTTGATGTAATCTATTGTACTTTTTTGCTTCCTACCATTTCTACAAGCATGCCATTTTTGGTTCCTTGAACAATTTTCGAACAATTTTCCTTCTCAAAAGGCAGCAGCTTTTAATCAAATCATACATTTGCCGTGGGGCTATATGGGGTACTTCGATCAGGGAACCAAGAGCACTCGATCCAGCCAAGTCCAAAGGGAACAAAACAATTGGGTAAAATACCTTCGGCAGACGAATCAAAGGCTGCAATCAGGAAATCAAGCTGTTTGCTGAATTGTCCCTGATGCGTCATCAACGAGCCTGAATAGCTTGTTGATTTGTCCTTCAACACTACAAAGGCAGCTCTCAATGTGTTTGCATGTAAACTGGCGGCACTTCAAATCCTCTCAATAAAACGGAAAAAACTCAGAGTGGAAAGGCGTCCACGGTGTAGCTGTGAAAGTGCATAAACCTTATAAGTAAACAACCTAACAATACACAAACATTTCCAGAGGAAATAGGGTTATAGGGAAATAGGGTTTTCCTGTTAATGATTTGGTCTGAGATTACTGTAGCAGATCTACAAGCTCGCTTGCAAGTTGATCCCTTGACAGCAGCCAACAAGTAAACCAATCTATATATTTGCATGCAAGAGAGGGACAGAGAGAGAGCGAGGGAGAGTTGGAAGCAGTTGGGGCTGCTGCTGCTCGACTGAAATTTCATAGAGGATCATGTCTACAAATGTTAATTCTACCCATTAATACCCCCCCGCGTTAGTTTCATCCCCTGTTAATAAGCTTGAAATTTAAAGAAGACAGAACATATTGGCCTTGTTACGTAGGAAGTGATAAGGCCCTGTAATACACATAAAAAACAGAGGAGGGAAATAACAGCAAGCGACAGGCATTCCACACCACGAGGAAAAAAGCTATAGCCCCTCTAATGTCCAATGGAGGTCTCCAACTGGCTCTTTTGCAATCTAATATGGGTTGAATCCTTACTTAAAAATATGTGCTGGAATATTATTGGCTCTGTTGTTGTGACAAAGGAAAATATTTGTTCAATAGGTTTGGTCAAGTATCGCAGGGGGTTACATTAAATGAATATTAGCATGTAACATTTGAGTGTAGAGGTCTATGCAGAGGGAAATGCATTTGGCGCCCCCTACTAGATGCTCAGGCTAATATGAGGAAGGCTAAATTGACTGGATACATGGTGGTTTCTTTCAGCACTGCACTCACTGGCAGTCAAGTGATGAAATGTCCCTGCTATACACTTGAGTGCCTATCACGAAGTCAAAGGGAAGTTGAGAGAGGGCAGAGTGTATGTATGACTTGTCTCCCTTTTGGGTTACATCCCCCCTCAATTTGTCGAGGCATGGACTCTACAAGGTGTCGAAAGCATTTCCACAGGGATGCTGGCCCATGTTGACTCCAATGCTTCCCACAGTTGTGTCAAGTTGGCTGGATGTCCTTTGGGTGGTGGACCATTCCTGATACACACGAGAAACTGTTGAGCAATAAAAACCCAGAAGCGTTGCAGTTCTTGACACAAACGGGTGGCCTGGCACCTACTACCTACCATACCCRGTTCAAAGGCAGTTACATTTTTTGATCTTGCCCATTCACTCTCTGAATGGCACACATACACAATCCATGTATCAAGGCTTACTTTAACATGTCTCCTCCCTTTCATCTACACCGATTGAAGTGGATTTAACAAGTGACATCAATAAGGGATCATAGCTTTCACCTGTTCAGTCTATGTCATGGAAAGAGCAGGTGTTCTTAATGTTTTTTATACTCAGTGTATAATGCAATAACATTTTCTGAAAACCCTGGATATGTTTGGCATTCAAGCCAGGACAATTGACTTTAAATCTAGAATAATAGCCTGGTTGGTTAGTCTGCTATTGTTCTTTTCTTCACATTCTATGAACAACCTACATTAAATACACAAAAGTATGTGGACACCCCTTCAAATTACTGGATTCAGCTATTTCAGCCACATCCGTTACTGACAGGTGTATAAAATCGAGCACACCGCCATGCAATCTCCATAGACAAACATTGGCAGTAGAATGGCCTTACTGAAGAACTCAGTGACTTTCAAAGTGGCCCAGTCATAGGATGCCACCTTTCCAACAAGTCAGTTCGTCAAATTTCTGCCCTGTTAGAGCTGCCCCGGTCAACTGTAAGTGCCGTTATTGTGAAGTGGAAACGTCTAGGAGCAACAACAGCTCAGGTACGAAGTGGTAAGCCTCACACGCTCACAGCATGGGACTGTCGAGTGCTGAAGCTCGTAAAAATCATCTGCCCTCGGTTTCAATACTCACTACTGAGTTCCAAACTGCCTCTGGAAGCAACTTAAGCACAATAACTGTTCGTCGAGAGCTTCATGAAATGGGTTTCCATGGCCGAGCAGCTGAACATAACCCTAAGAGTGGTGTAAAGTTCGCTGCCATTGGACTCTGCAGCAGTGGAAACTTCTCTGGACTTGAATCAAGCTTCACTCTCTGGCAGTTCGATGGATGAATCTGGGTTTGGCGGATGCCAGGAGAACGCTACCTTCCCTGAATGCATAGTGTTAACTGTAAAGTTTGATGGAGGAGGAATAATGGTCTGTGGCTGTTTTTCATTGTTGGGTCCCCTTAGTTCCAGAGAAGGGAAATCTTTATGCTACAGCATACAACGACATTCTAAACAATTCTGTGCTTCCAACTTTGTGGCACCAGTTTGGGGAAGGCCCTGTCCTGTTTTAGCAAGACAATACCCCGTGGAAGGCCGACTGCGAGCCAGGCCTTATCGCCCAACATCAGTGCCCGACCTCATTAATTCTCTTGTAGCTGAATGGAAGCATGTCCCAGTAGCAATGTTCCAACATCTAGTGGAAAGCCTTCCCAGAAGAGCGGAGGCTGTTATAGCAGCAAAGGGGGGACCAACTCCATATTAATTCCCATGATTTTGGAATGAGATGATTGACGAGCAGGTGTCCACACACTCTTGGTCATGTTGTGTATGTGAAATGTTTTATGAATGTAATGCTTGTTGTAAGAAACCATGAGCTGTTACGAATGCCTACAGCAAGTTTTATAATGCTATTTTGCATATACAGTTGAAGTCGGAAGTTTACATACACTTATGTTGGAGTCATTAAAACTAGTTTTTCAACCACTGCACAAATTTCTTGTTAACAAACAATAGTTTTGGCAAGTCGGTTAGGACATCTACTTTGTGAATGACACAAGTAATTTTTCCAACAATTGTTTACAGATTATTTCACTTATAATTCACTGTATCACAATTCCACTGGGTCAGAAGTTTACATACACTAAGTTGACTGTGCCTTTAAACAGCTTGGAAAATTCCAGAAAATTATGTCATGGCTGTAGAAGCTGCTGATATGCTAATTGACATCATTTGAGTCAATTGGAGGTGTAACTGTGGATGTATTTAAAGGCCTACCTTCAAATGCAGTGCCTCTTTGCTTGACATCATAGGAAGAAAAAAAAAATCAGCCAAGACATCAGAAAAAAAAATTGTAGACCTCCACAAGTCTGGTTCATCCTTGGGAACAATTTCCAAACGCCTGAAGGTACCACATTCATCTGTACAAACAATAGTATGCAAGTGTAAACACCATGGGACTACGCAGCTGTCATACCGCTCAGGATGGAGACGCGTTCTGTCTCCTAGAGAAAAGTGCACATCAATCCCAGAACAACAGCAAAGGACCTTGAGAAGATGCTGGAGGAAACAGGTACAAAAGTATCTATTTCCACAGTAAAAATGAGTCCTATATCGACATAACTGGAAAGGCCGAACAGCAAGGAAGAAGCCACTGCTCCAAAACTACCATAAAAAAGCCAGACTACGGTTTGCAACTGCACATGGGGACAAAGATTGTACTTTTTGGAGAAAAGTCCTCTGGTCTGATGAAACAAAAATAGAACTGTTTGGCCATAATTACCATTGTTATGTTTGGAGGAAAAAGGGGGAAGCTTGCAAGCCGAAGAACACCATTCCAACCGTGAAGCATGGGCGTGGCAGCATCATGTTGTGGGGGTGCTTTGCTGCAGGAGGGACTGGTGCACTTCACAAAATAGATGGCACCATGAGGTCGGAAAAGTGTGTGGTTATATTGAAGCAACATTTCAAGACATCAGTCAGGAAGTTAAAGCTTGGTCGTAAATGGACAATGACCGCAAGCATACTTCCAAAGTTGTGGCAAAATGGCTTAAGGACAACAAAGTCAAAGTATTGGAGTGGCCATCACAAAGCCCTGTCCTCAATCCTATCGAAAATTTGTGGGCAGAACAGAAAAAGCGTGTGCGAGCAAGGAGGCCTACAAACCTGACTCAGTTACACCAGCTCTGTCAGAAGGAATGGGCCAAAATTCACCCAACTTGTTCTGGGAAGCTTGTGGAAGGCAATTCTTACTAGGATTAAATGTCAGGAATTGTGAAAAACTGAGTATAAATGTATTTGGCTAAGGTGTATGTAAACTTCCCACTCCACTGTATATTAGATGTGAAACTCACCCTCAGTTTATTGGCTGGAGTACATTGGTGACATCACCTTCCCTGAGATCTGAACCCAACTGTCGCTCATGCTGACAGACCAGTTTCTTGCTCTATTGGATAAAAGGCGCTGTATGGTCATTCCAATGTCTGCATTGACCGTGCAGCATTTACATTGTAATGGCTTCTGCCGAAGTCAGGGCATTCATACTTCTTGTGCTTCGCTGAGCAGCGCCAGAGCTGTTGTCAAGGAAGTGAGTTTGTTTATACAGGACATCCTGTCCTCACCTACTGTCAACCAATCATCTCAATGCGGAGCTATACGGAGCCCTCCACATTGTTACAAAGTTTGAGAGGTGCACAGCGATGCGGTACGGAGCCTTTGCGTGCCTCCGGAGGCTTCGCAATTGCGTCACACCTTCCATACGGTGCCTGCGACCACATTTTCGGATCAATAATAAATAGGCTCTAAGACTGTTGGCTTTGAGTTGCATATGATGTTGTGTAGAAAGTTGTGTGTTAAAGCCCCCCTTGAAACAAAACCGAATGCACTCTGTTGCACATAAAACATTAGGAATGCAATGGTAATAAAAATGTATTAAAGGGATAGTTTGGGATTTTGGCAATAATAATAACTTTATCTACTTCCCCAGAGTCAGATGAACTCGTGGATACCATTTTTATGTATCTGTATCCATTAATAAGGAAGTGATTAACCAATCTTCATTGATGAAAGCACTAATCTCTTGCTTAAGTGAAAATAAAATGTGATCTCCCCCAGAGCAATTGTCTCATTCTTGTGTCAATGTGAAAGCACCTTATTGCTATTCTTCGCTATGCCTCATAATGTTAACCAGTGTCACGTGAATTTGAGAAAGACGGATAATTTCATTACTTCTCATTTACCAGATGTTATCGATTTGAGAAATACTGCGTTCTGATAACGTAAAGGAGGCCTCTGTTACTGTATTTATACCCCACAAATAATTAGTATGTGGTAATGCCACACTCAGTGGCTTCGTAGGTAGAGTGTACACCATGAGATTGGAAAGTTGGGAGTTTGATTCCCAGCCGAGTCATACCCTAGTAAAAATGGGACCCGATATGTGTCTGCTTGAGATGATAGATTGGAGTTAAGGCCCTATGATAGACTAGTGTTCTATCCAGGGGGTGTACTTGTGGATACCTCACACTACAGAAACAGGAGATAGGCTCCTGCTCCAATGAGCCATTAAAGCTTGCACACGCTAAGGCTAGTGTAAGACGTACTTACTTTTTATGTGGTAGTGAGATGTATAGTACGTTTCATGTCGTTACAGCTTTTGATTAGCATTGTGTTTGGTACTGTACACGTGTCCGCGGGGGTCTTTTTTCCTTCAAAGCTGCAAACAGAAGTTGAAACAATAACAAAGTACCCTCCCCGCCGCTGTTTCAGTAACAAGCTGAAGGACGGGGCTGGAAGAATGTAACCCCTTTCAAATTCATAGACAGAGCTATGGATGCAAGGATTGACCATCCATGATATCAAAATGATAGTTTTAACCATGTTTTGAGGCTATATCGTTTTTTTTTTACATTATCTTTGTCTACAAACATTGGGAGTAAAACAAGCTTATATTTTGAGTTCTGATGGGGTACAACAGTTGAACTTTGATCATGAGGCATTTATAAGTTATATTCTTCAAGAATCAATGGGTACATATCATTCATTTATATGTCAAAAAATATTTGCAGCTACTGCAGATTGCCCCTTTAACAGTATTTTTGGGGGTTTATCTCTGATACTTGGTTGTGGTGTTGTGAAAGGGGCCTCTGTTTAGGGTTACATAGGGTTGGAAACTTTCCGGGAAATTTCCAGAAATGTTCCATGGGAAGTTAGCCCTGGAATTTTGGAAATATAGCTTAAATTCATCAAAAAAGTTAGCTTATAACAGTGAACCTTTTTGTGGGATACACATAAGACAATTCTGGGTCTTGTGGCATATTTTGGTTAAACTATACCCAATTCAATGGAATTGCAACCCTCTGCATGCACAGTGCACTCTTCCATCACATGTACAGCTGATTCTCAATATCTTGCACACAGAATGAGATGCTATTGAGCCCACACTACTACACTGTCTGAGCCAAGGACTACATGCTTTCTGGTAAGTTTTGATTACAATACTGGGTGGGGTGAATATATTTTATATAACATGCATGATTTTTTGTTAACTAGTAAATAGTAGCCTACATCAAAGTGTGTTTAAATCATTTCTAACTTGTGAACAAGTTATGCTATTTAGTTTTTGCTACCATGTGGGTTTTAGTTTGCTTGAGTCTGCTAACTGAGGAGTGTTAATTCACCTGTTTCAATACATGTTTCATTTTAAAACATTTATCATACAAAGGAGTTATTTAATCTAACTGCTTAACTATTTATCTGTACATGGAATTGTACTTGTTTAAAAAAAATATAAAAAAATATAATCGTAACAGGAAAATGCCACGAGCACTATCTGATGTGTGGAGACATTTCACTGCAGCTAATGTAGAAGGAGAAGCTGAGTACATTTGCAAATACTGTGCCAAATCATATGTGAAGAATAAAACAAAGATGCAGAATCATCTGGCCAAGTGCATAAATTTCCCTCAGCGCTCACAACAAGCAACCTCTGACAAAAGTGTCTCTACTTCTATTTGAGGTGAAAATGATGAACCAGACACCTTATCGATAGCAACAGCTCATGGTCCTCCTCGAATCAGAAGGTTTTTTGACTCAATGGAGGAACATAGTCAGAGAAATGCTGATGAATGTCTTGCTCGAGCTGAGTATGCAACTGGTTCACTTCTGATGCTCACAGGTAATGTGTATTGGAAGAGATTTCTGAATGTTCTTTGCCCAGCATACACCCCTCCAACCAGACATGCTTTATCTACTAATTTGCTGGATGAAGAGTTCAACAGAGTTCAAGTGAAGGTCAAGCAAATCATAGAGAAAGCAGGCTGTATTGCAATCATCTCTGATGGGTGGTTAAATGTTCGTGGTCAAGGAATAATTACCTACATAATTTCCACCCCTCAACCAGAGCACACACACAAGGGACAACAGACACACCGGTCTCTACATTGCAGATGAGCTGAAGGTAGTCATCAATGACCTTGGACCACAGAAGGTATTTGCACTGGTGACAGACAATGCTGCGAACATGAAGGCTGCTTGGTCTAAAGTGGAGGAGTCCTACCCTCACATCACACCCATTGGCTGTGCTGCTCATGCATTGAATCTGCTCCTCAAGGACATCATGACACTGAAAACAATGGATACACTCAACAAGAGAGCCAAGGAAATGGTTAGGTATGTGAAGGGTCATCAAGTTATAGCAGCAATCTACCTCACCAAGCAAAGTGAGAAGAATAAGATCACCACATTGAAGCTGCCCAACAACACTTGGTGGGGTGGTGTTGTCATCATGTTTTACAGTCTCCTGGAGGGGAAGGAGTCTCTCCAAGAAATGGCCATATCACATTCTTCCGACATGGACAGCCCCATCAAGAGGATCCTCCTGGATGATGTATTTTGGGAGAGAGTGGAAAGCAGCCTGAAACTCCTGAAACCTATAGCAGTAGCCATTACACGGATTGAAGGAAACAATGCCATCCTGTCTGATGTTCAGACTCTGCTTGCAGATGTAAGAAAATAAATCCGCCCTGCCCACTTCACTGTTGCTCCAAGCAGAGGAAACTGCAGTTCTGAAATACATCAAAAAGCGTGAAGACTTCTGCCTGAAGCCCATACACGCCGCAGCGTACATGTTGGACCCCAAATATGCTGGCAAGAGCATCCTGTCTGGTGCAGAGATCAACAAGGCCTATGGTGTAAAGCCCTGACCTCAATCCTATAGAAAATGTGTGGGCAGAACTGAAAAAGCGTGTGCAAGCAAGGAGGCCTACAAACCTGACTCAGTTACACCAGCTCTGTCAGGAGGAATGGGCCAAAATTCACCCAACTTATTGTGGGAAGCTTGTGGAAGGCTACCCGAAATGTTTTACCCAAGTAAAAAAATGTAAAGGCAATGCTACCAAATACTAATTGAGTGTATGTAAACTTCTCACCCAATGGGAATGTGATGAAAGAAATAAAAGCTGAAATAAATTGTATACATTTTTCCCAATTTTTGAGAGATGCGATGGATCATTGGGGATCATTCAATATTCTCTTTTGTTGTTCAGTGAAATCATCCCATGTGAAGAGTCAACTCATTTAATTAAAGTTCAATTCATAACTACATTTTTAAAATTTTATTTTTATTGGAAGGATTTTTAATCATTTGCAATGATGTCTACTTATGATAAGGTAAAATGTTTATGTTTCTGTCTCCATTTGATATGGTAAATATGTCCAATACAAACAACATATATATTTAAATGGTATTACTATTAATTAGCATATATTTTCGATAATTCCCATATATTCCRGTTAATTCCCATATATTACCGTTAATTCCCACGGAAAGTTTACACCTCTGAATATTCCCCAAAATGTGCAACCCTACCTCTGTCACACTGTATTTATACCCCACAGATAAATACTATATCTATATGATGTATGTATTAAATGCTTCATGTCATTCCAGCCTTTGATGTGCATTGGGTTTGGTATGGTACACGTGCCCGTGGAGGGGGTTTGATCTGGTGCCCACGCTCGCCACACACACCCCCTGGGTGAATTGGCACTTTGAGTTTCCTGTGGAGGACAAAAGGCAGCGCCAGCCTGCCACACGCCACTGATGGCCACTGCTGTGAGCAGAGAAGTGGCATGCTGGAACATGCCTGACGACACGCCAAAATAGACAACCATTTGTTTCCCATAGAGTAAATGACTGTAATAGTCAGCCACTGCCGGTCATCGAGTGTTTTTTTTGCGCCTCTAATGAACAAGGCAAATGAAATGGGATGTGACAGTATGGTGTTGAGATTATTTTTGTAGCAACGACTGGTGCTAGCTGCTAGCATTAATCACTGTGCAATTGATGAAGACAGAGGTCATCAGGGACACAGCTGATGGAGAAGCCTGGCATTATAACACTTTATTATTGTTGATACCTTTGGTTATATAGTGTATGTGGACACCTGCTCATCGAACATCTCATTCCAAAATCATGGGCATGGAGTTGCAGGTGAAAAGGATGGATGTGGAGGTCCTGGGCTGGCGTGGTTACACATGGTCTGCGGTAGTGAGGCCGGTTGGATGTACTGCCAAATTCTCTAAAACGATGATGGTAGAGAAATGAACATTCAATTATCTGGCAACAGCTCTGGCGGACATTCCTGCAGTCAGCATGCCAATTGCAAACACATCTGTGACATTGTTTTGTGTGACAAAACTGCACATTTTAGAGTGGCCTTTTATCATCCCCAGCATAAGGTGCACCTGTGTAATGATCATGCCGTTTAATCAGCTTCTTGATATGCCACACCAGGTGGATGGATTTGAGAGAAATAAGCTTTTTGTGCGTATGGAACATTTATGGGATATTTTATTTCAGCTCATGAAACATGGGACCAACACTTCACATGTTGCGTTTATATTTTTGTTCAGTATAGACAATTCTGTGCTTCCAACTTTGTGGCAAGAGTTTGGGGAAAGGGTCCATACAGAAATGGTTTGTCGAGATTGGTGTGAAAGAACATGACTGGCCTGCACAGAGCACTGACCTCAACCCCATCAAACACCTTTGGGATGAATTGGAATGCCGACTGAGAGCCAGGCCCAATCACCCAACATCAGTGCCCAACCTCTATAATGCTCTTGTGGCTGAATGGAAGCAAGTCCCTGCAGCAATGTTCCAACATCTAGTGGAAAGCCTTTCCAGAAGAGTGGAGGCTGTTATAGCAGCAAAGGGGGGGACCAACTCTATAGTAATGTCCATGATTTTGGAATGAGATGTTCGACGAGCAGGCGTCCACATACTCTTGGTAATGTAGTGTATCTGAAGAAGAAAATGAAAAGATGCCAGAAGAATGTGTGCCGGGGGGGGAGGGGGGGTCATCATTGGCTGTAATTGATTTACGATTGGCCAAAATTGTTTTATTTGGGGTATCGGGTTGATTGTGGAGGTCTGCACACTGGGGAAATGTATAGTAATTTAGACTAGAAATGCATTGATACCGATCTGTCATTAACATGCCACGCGCGACAGTATAAGACAAGGACACACGGGACCGTACTGAGAAAAGTTAATGCTAGAAACACAAGATGAATGTAGTTTATGTTAACGTTAGTATTACTCCCTGCCTGTAAATGTACATTCTGCCAGTGTCTGTTTGTGCTAAGGGTCTTAAATTTGAGTGATAGACTCAACGAGAAGCACACTTTCATGGGGTTCATGGGGAGGAGTGTCATCAAATGCGTCACTGTCCCAGTGGCAATCTATTTCGGCTGTGTGTCAGTGACAGCTAAATTAACTGGGTCTATTCGAATACGTCCGTAGTTCTATTTCATCACACTCAGTAGGGGTGGTGAAGAATGCTATAGTAACAGCTTGGAATCGGACCACTGAACAAGTGAGGAGTATCTTGAAGTATGCAGCAGGGGCAGTGTTAGTAGTAGCAGGAGTGACATTGTTGGCATTGCTGGGATATCATCTTCTGAAAGCATTAATGCTGAAATGTTCAGACTTGCCTCAAGAAGAGATAAAGCTGATTAAGGCCACAGCACGTGTGTATCGTGTGGGCATGGAGGGAGACGAAGGGCAAAGTGAGGATGACATGGCGTGGGAACAGCCTAAGGGGGACTGGGGTCTGGGTACAAGCATGAGGAGGTGAAAAAAGGCTTTATTTTTGTGGACCCCAGCAGAAATTCTCCCGAAGGTATAGTCAGGATAAGGGAGAGTGGGAATCGTCACGTTGTCAAACTTAGATTGTTGCCATATATTAAGCTTAAGACATTAATAACAATTGCAATACTTTGTGTTCTCTCTCTTTTTTCCAAGTCTTTTGTTATCACTCTCTTAGGAACCCGAAGGAGGAAGAGAAAGTCAAAAGCTTCAGCTGAAATGGCATTATCAGTTGTACAATGGGAGGTGTAATGACAGAAAGGGGGAAGTAAGAGTGTGGTTGGCGTGATTATAATGTTGAGACCAGGGCCTTAAGCCGTGGGTGAAGATTATGCAGACAGAGGCCCTAAGTCTCGAAGGTGTTTAATTTAGAAGTAATTTCAAAGCTTATGTAATGTTGAACAGTAAAGGGGGAATGTTGGGTTCTAACTAGCTTTGTGTATGAAAAGCTACTGAGCAAGACAAGAGGAAGTACAGATGTTTCTGTTTGTTCAAACATGTTATTGCTGAATATTAAATTCCTAAGAAAGGAGGTAAAGAGCAACAGTCAAGTCTCAGTTTCTGATAAGGAAGCCCAAGGTCGGTGAAACTAGGAGGAGGGATGTGGAACTCAACTCGAGATAAGATCAACAGTCGAAGAGAGAAGAAACCTCTGGGAGGGGGGACGACTCTCCAACTACAGTCCTATCTTGCACACACACATTTCCACACATGAAGATTCTAGACTTAGGCAGGGCCATGACAATAACATTAAGAGCAACAGACTGGGTTCCTGCCTAGCGTCAGAGACGGATAGTTTATCTTAGACATGCAAGGAGGTGATTGTATGTTATGCTTGCAGCTGAAGCACCTAGTGGGTTGAATAAAGTTTAATTTGAGCTTTTCCTAGCCGTCCATTTGAGTTTTTACTCTGTTTATTCAGAACCTAACAACAGCTACGAAAAATATAGAAATAGCAGGGGATGTAAAGCCATAACACATGTTTTTCCAGCAGCAGATTATGATTGATAATGTCAAAACCTGCACTGAAGTCTAACAAAACAGCTCGCACAATCTTTTTATTTTCAATTTCTCTCAGCCAATCACCAGTAATTTGTGTAAGTGCCATACATGTTGAATGCCCTTCACTATAAGATTGCTGAAAATCTGTTGTTCATTTGTTTACTGGAAAATAGCATTGTATCTGGTCAAACACATTTTTTCCCAAAAGTTTACTAAGGGTTGGTAACAGGCTGTTGGTCAGCTGTTTGAGCCAGTAAAGGGTGCTTTGCTATTCTAGGGAAGCGGAATGACTTTCGCTTCCCTCCAGGCCTGAGCGCACACACTTTCCTGTAGGCTTAGATTGAAGAGATGGAAAATAGGAATGAAAATATCGTCCACTGTCATCCTCAGTAATTCTCCATCCGAGATGTCAGACCCAGGTGGCCTGTACTTGTTGATAGACAACAATAATGTTTTCACCTCTTACACATTCACTTTATGGAATTCAAAATTACAATGCTTGTCTATCATAATTTGGTCAGATATACTTGGCTGTATAGAGTCAGTGTTTGTTGCTGGCATGCCATGCCTAAATTTGCTAATCTTGACAATTTAAAATTAATTAAAGTAGTTGAAAATATCAGTGGGTTTTGTGATGAATGAGCCATCTGATTCAACGAATGATGGAGCTGAGTTTGCCTTTTTTCCCAACATTTCATTTAAGATGCTACAAAGCTTTTTACTGTCTCTCTTTGTCATTTATCTTTGTTTCATAGTGTAGTTTCTTCTTCTTCTTAATTCAGTTTAGTAACATGATTTCACAATTTGCAGTACGTTTGCCAATCGGTTGTACAGCCATATCTATTTGCCATCGTTTTGCCTCATCCCTCTCAACCATTCAATTGTTCAATTCCTCATCAAACCACAGGGACTTAACAGTCATTTTCTTAATGGGGGCATGCTTATTAGAAACTCTGATAAGCAATTTCATAAATGTGTCAAGTGCAGTGTCTGGTTGCTCGTCATTACACACCATGGCCCAACAAATATTTTTCACATCAACAACATAGGAATCACTACAAAACGTATTGTATGACCTCTTATACACTATAGTAGGCCCAGCCCTTGGAACTTTGGTTTTCCTAGATATGGCTATTATATTGTGATCACTACATCCGACGGATTTGGATACTGATTTCAAACTAATTTCTGCAACATTAGTAAAGATATGATCAATACATGTTGATGATTTCATTCCAGCACTGTTTGTAACTACCTTGGTAGGTTGATTGTTAACCTGAACCAGGTTGCAGGCACTAGTTACAGTTTGAAGCTTTCTCTTGAGTGGGCAGCCTGATGAAAGCCAGTCAATATTTAAATCACCCAGAAAGTATTCCTCTCTACTGATATCACATACATTATCCAGCATTTACACATGTTATCCAGATACTGACTGTAAGCACTTGGTGGTCTATAGCAGCTTCCCACCAGAATGGGCTTTAGGTGAGGCAGATGAACCTGTAGCCATATTACTTCAACAGTATTGTAACGCTCGTCGTAATCCTCCTCGTCTGAGGAGGAGCAAGGATCGGACCAAAGTGCAGCGTGGTTTGAATACATACTTTCATATATAAACGAAGACGAACACGAAGAACACTTGAACAAACTACAAAACAATAAACAGAACGAAACCAACGACGCTACAGTCTTGAACTTGAGAACATAAACACATGAACGCACGAACAGGAACAATCACCCACAAACAAACAGTGAGAACAGCCTACCTAAATATGGTTCCCAATCAGAGACAACGTAAAACACCTGCCTCTGATTGAGAACCCTATCAGGCTAGTTAGACAACCCTAAACCAAACATAGAAACACATAACATAGAATGCCCACCCAGCTCACGTCCTGACCAACTAAACAAGACTGAACAAAGGAAATAAGGTCAGGAACGTGACAAGTATTTAACATGAGATCCTCTCTAAGCTTTACAGGAATGTGGTTCTGAATATAAACAGCTACACCTCCAACTTCTGCATTTCTGTCTTTTCTGTAGATCTTATAACCATGTATTACTACACTGTATCATCAAAGGTATTATCTAAGTGAGTTTCAGAGATTGTCAGAATATGAATGTCATCTGTTACTAGCAAATGATTGATTTGATTAACCTTTTTTCTTAAGCTACATATGTTAACGTGGGATATTTGTAAGACTTTTCTGGGATGCTTGATTATTTTTCTTGCTTTACTGGAAAGCTTAGCAGAGATAGACATACTCAGGTTATTTGTATTAGTGCAGGGTGAGCTGCACACCGTGGACTTCCTACTAGGGCACACTCAGTGCCAACTGTATTACTCTGGTTCATAGGCATATGAATATTTCATACAATAGCTGTAGGATCAGCAGAGGCATTCCGGGCAGTAAGAGGGACATAAATTAGGTTATTTACATTGTCTTCCAACACCCTTAGGATAATGTACATTCGCTGAAGCATTATGACAACTCAGCGAAACAATGGTAGGGATGAACTGAGCTGGGCTTGGGTCATTGATAAGTCATTGTCTAAACGGCACCTTATAATGCTGTGAAATTATTTGGGTGGATCCCATCCTCCTTATAATAGGAGCTTTGTTTCCAGAAGGTATCAAAATTGTCAATAAATGTTACATTTACAGAGATTCAATAGTCTCGTAGGCAGTTATGGAGGGCTAAAAGTCTGATGAACTATTCAAAGCGACGATTTAGGGAGGGCTGAGGGCCAGATATTATGGGGGGGTTTGTTGGTGTCAAGTAAGGACCCAATCAATTATTTTAAATCCATCTTCAGCTGTTCTGAGCTGCCCTTCATAATGTCATTTGACCCCACATGAACCATGACAGTATCAGCCCCCGGTGACTGACTCACAGCCTCGGGAAGCAACTTGGTGATATCCTGAACATTTGCCCCAGGAAAACACAAAGTATTTTCCCCAGGTACTGATATATCCTTCACCATCGAACTCCCTATCACAATTTCCAGAATGATCCGGCCTCTGCCACGTCTCTAAGCAAATTGCGAGGCCAGAGCCACAGTACTCACCTGAGAAGAGGGCTGCTGAGACACCGACTGCATGCAGGCCATAACAGCCAAAGGGACAGAGCTCTGATCCAGAGAGCATGGAAAAGCGGAGGGGGGCCGCGGTGATCCAGGCTGTGCCCAGGCAGTTGATTGACTAGGACAGGAAGAGGTAGCTGGAGGGGCATCCACAGCCATGGAGGGAACACCCAAGCCCCCGGCAAAAGACAGCTGGTAAAGGGGCTCAAAGCAATTTGAAAGTCTTAAGTCCGGACGCAGGGGAAGAAGGCAGGAGCACCGACACACATCCATTTACGCTCACCTGGAGTCGAACAATGAGAAGCCATTTTCTGGTTCAAGCTAGTAGAGGGGTGCAGTGGCAGAAATGGATTATTGTCCAGGAAGGTCCCTTTATTATCCTCTTGGATGTTTTGATAGGAAGCATTTAAAGATGCCGATAGTCTCATTGAATCCTTATTCAATTCAAAGTGCTTGGTCAAATTATTTATTTATTCATGAAGAGTAACAATCCTTTCTTTAGCTGCATCAAGTTCAATACATTTTTCACAAATGAAGGTAACCATCAGACCTTTCCCCGTGACAACAACGAACATGTCACAGATTATACATTTAATAGCATGCGAGTACCAAGCAGATTCAAATGAGTTTTCACTGCTGCACGCAGTACAAGGGAACAAACATTTCCAGGCTCCACCGGGGACTAAGATGCTCCCTCCACTGCCCCCTGCACAACTGTGTTGTTGTCTGTCTCTCGTTGAATGTGAAGAGCGAGAGAGAAGTGCAGGTGGGCGGGTGATGTCAGGGTCGGTTATGAGTGTCAGGTCGCCGGCTGTTCTTTGCTACGCAGTGCTACGTGTTAGTGCTCGGTGCAGCCTCTCAGAGCTGTGTCGTTAGCCAGTTAGATTAATATCTATCACGACAGCCAACAATAACTAAACTAAATGTAGTTATCATACAAATCCAATGTTTGTTGGCTATAATGTTTATATCAGAGTTATGTAGCTAGCTAAACAATGAACCATAATCCCAACTCATGACATTACTACCCTATATTAATCTACAGGTAGCTAAAGCGAACCAACTAGCTAGGGTCAATAAATGAAGGTTAAATAATTTTGTTATTTTTAAAGTTAGCTAGCTAGCTAACATTAGGCTATAAATAGCAATGCAAATGGCTCTGAGATACAAATAACACAGATCATACACGGAACGTTAGCTAGCAAGCCAGCCAGCCAGCTAACATTAGCTAGCTAGCTAACAGTATGCTTTAACTTCCAATGAAAATGACTTTCTGACAAAATTAGAAATGTGTAATATCTGAAAATGCAGCCAAATAGACTCTCTTACCCGTATACATGGATGAATGCTTGCCATGGTTGCCCTTAGTTTAAAGATGTAATCCAGACAGGTGTTTTATATAACAGCCTTCTGTGTTCGATTCCCTCCGCATTTGCAATCAAACGCCTGAATTTTCTCAATCTCCTTAGCTATTATACTCTGCATCCACCGGGCATTCCACTGATTTCAAAACTCGGTCCTCCAGAAAGTGGAGAGCCTTAAACCAACTAGGCTCGTGTTTTTACAGATGCCATACAAGTTTGTTTTTAAGGCGCATGAAAGGTTAAAAGTTCTAGAAGGCATTTCTGCCCCAAAACGCATTCTGATAAAAAAATAAAAAGTTTAAATGCCTCTCCTGTGAAGTAGTGACGCACAACATACACCTAGTTCCCTGAAACGAGTCACATGTTAATTTTTGATATTTTTAGCACTTTTCTGGGATTCTTGATTTTTTTTATTGCTTTACTGGGAGGCATATCAGAGGTATACATGACAGTGATATTTATGTTTTAGCTGATAATTCAGGGTGAACTTCACACAGTGGACTTCCTACTATGGTAATCTGCCTCAGTGCTAACGGTATAGCTCATAGGTGCATGATTACTGCATACAATAGGTGGTGACACTGAACACCACTCAGACACCTGCTGTTTCTGTTTGGGTATCAGCCACATTTTGTCTCTCTAGTTGAGCTCCATGAACGTGAGGAAAAGTAAAAATAAACAAAAAATACAAATTATTTCAAGAGTTCACTTGACTAGTCGCCCAACCACTAAATGTTTGCAGTTATCCAACATGGAAAATTTTAAGCCCCTTGAGGCCAGGTTTTTATTACAAATGCAAACTATTACATTTTGGAGGTCATATAATGTCAAACAATAATCCCTGTGTTGCAAGTAGCTATTGAAAACACTGAATGATTGAATATGAGCTCAAGGACAAGTTTGCCTGTACAATAAGGAGTGGGTGAAAAAATAACAATATTACTAAGGATGGTGTTTATTTCAGTTTTAGGTAGAGACCTGCCGGTGAACACATGGCACATGCAGTTAACATTTGGGCTTTTGAGGATGTTCTTCTGTAATATGCTTTGTGCTGTGATTCGGTGTAATTATTGAGCCCTCTCATCTATCAACCTACTGCAGGATTTTTCATAGAAAAAGGCAACAACTACATGCTGTAACTGCTATACCTGCCCCTTAAAAGTGCATTTGGAAAGTATTCAGACTCCTTGACTTTTCCACATTTTGTTACGTTACAGCCTTATTCTAAAATTAATTATCAATCTACACACACAATACCTCATAATGACAATGCAAAAGCAGGTTTTTTAGACATTTTTGCACATTTATAAAACAATTACTGAAATATCACATTTACATACATATTCAGAGCCTTTACTCAGTACTTTGTTGAAGCACCTTTGGCAGCGATTACAGCCTCGAGTCTTCTTGGGTATGATGCTACACGCTTGTCACACCTGTATTTGGGGAGTTTGTCCCATTCTTCTCTACAGATTCTCTCAAGGTCTGTCAGGTTGGATGGGGAGTGTTGCTGCACAGCTACTTTCAGTTCTCTCCAGAGATGTTCGATCAGGTTCAAGTCTGGGCTCTGGCTGGGTCACTCAAGGACATCCAGAGACTTGTCCCGAAGTCACTCCTGCATTGTCTTGGCTGTGTGCTTAGGGTCGTTGTCCTGGTGGAAGGTGAACCTTCGCCCCAGTCCGAGGTCCCGAGCTCTGGAACAGGTTTTCATCAAGGATCTCTCTGTAACGGAATTTACGAATTTACGGAATTTAGTTGGATAGTTGGTTAAATAGCATAGTTAATATACAGGCAAGTTCATTGTCCTGTTGGAATGTGAACCTCCACCCCAGTCTGATTTCCTGAGCGCTCTGGAGCAGGTTTTCATCAAGGATCTCTCTGTACTTTGCTCCGTTCATCTTTCCCTCGATCCTGACTAGTCTCCCAGTCCCTGCCACTGAAAAACATCCCCACAGCATGATGCTGCCAACACCATGCTTCACCGTAGGGATGGTACTAGGCTTCCTCCAGACGTGACGCTTGGCATTCCGGCAAAATAGTTCAATGTTGGTTTCATCAGACCAAAGAATCTTGTTTCTCATGGTCCTAGAGTCCTTTAGGTGCCTTTTTGGCAAACTGCAAGCGAGCTGTCATGTGCCTTTTACTGAAGTGGCTTCCGTCTGGCCACTTTACCATAAAGGCCTGATTGGTGGAGTGCTGCAGAGATGGTTGTCCTTCTGGAAGGTTCTCCCATCGCCAAAGAGGAACTCTGGAGCTCTGTCAGAGTGACCATCGGGTTCTTGGTCACCTCCCTGACCAATACACTTTTTCGCCCTGATTGCTCAGTTCGGCCGTCCGGCCAGCTCTAGGAAGAGTCTTAGTGGTTCCTAACTTTTTCCATTTAAGAATGATGGAGGCCAATGTGTACTTGGGCACCTTCAATGCTGCAGATATTTTTTGGTACCCTTCCCCAGATCTGTGCATCAACACAATCCTGTGTTGAGGCACAGGATTGGTTTTTGCTCTGACATGCACTGTCAACTGTGGGACCTTAAAGAGACAGGTGTGTGCCTTTCCAAATGTCCAATCAATTGTATTTACTACAGGTTGACTCCAATCAAGTTGGAGAAACATCTCAAGGATGATCAATGGAAACAGGATGTACCTGAGCGCAATGTCGAGTCTCATAGCAAAGGGTCTGAATACTTATGTAGTTAAGTAAATATGTTTTTTTTTTAAGAATAATCTAAAAACCTGTTTGCACTTTATCAGTATGTGTTATTGTGTGGAGATTGATGAGATAAAAAAGTAATTTAATCAATTTTAGAAGAATGCTGTAATGTAACAAAATGTGGAAAAAATCAGGTGCTCTGAACACTTTCTGAATGCACTGTACATGATTCCTATTGTGCTTGTTTGTATTTGTAACCACTGCCAACGTTCCGAGAGGCACACTTATCCGCGGCTCACTATGGAGAAAGGCCCTGTTACACGATAAGAAATAATGGAAATGTCAAGAGTGCACAGGGCCGTAATGATGGAGCTAGCCATGTGCAACAGTCGACCAGACAGTTGGTGTGAAGCTACACTTAACCTTCGAGATAAGACAAGGCAAAGGCACACATGGGGATGCCGTGTTCACGCCAGTCAGCCTGCGCATCGGATGCTTCCTATCTGTGATAATTAATTTCCCACCGACACCATTGCATTTGCATGCAGCCAGGAGTCGCCGGCTGGAATAACACTTTCCAATTGATGAATAGACCAATACACGAGCAGACCCTGTCCTGGCCCTACAAAGGCAAGCCGACACTGCCTCAAAAATATTGAGATGCAGCCAAGGCGGTATGGAAAAGAGGCGAGAGCCAATCCTCTGGCAGATCCCAAATAATACCAAGTAACATTTGCTGCTGCTCAGCCAACATTTAGATCATGAAACATATAGGGGGGCAGCTGGCTCAAGAGTAGTTAGAGAACAGAGGGAGAGAGCGCAACTTCTGGCTTACCTCAGCAGAATATACAATCATTCTCCAGGAGGCTCCTCAGGTGCAGCGGAGAGCTGGCTGAACCGCAAGGTTTTTTTGTTGGCCGACCTGGCCATAACACTCAGGCTTTTGTTAAAAAACGACTCTGCTCAAAACAGATTACACCTCAAATGTAACCCCTCAACCGAAGAACCATATATGTGCATTTTTCCTTTTCAGATGATTACTGATTTTGTATCTTATTATAAGTTTACTATAATGTCCAGAGTTCTCAACTGACATGGAAATGTATTTTACATGTTGTCTATTCATAGTCTGTATGCAATATCAAAACTCTGGATGATTTATATTGACTATACAACTGGAAATATACCATATCACCAATATTTTCCAAAAAGGAGCTACTGTATATGGTTCTTCGGTTGAAAGGTTCACATAAGGAGTTGAGTTGTTAGTTGCCGTAATAGTGCTAAGCCAAGTTGATGTCTCTGACTGGGTTGCTTGTAATTGTTTTAATGGGTTTGGCAGTTCGTCTTAATGCATGTTCAAATGCCAGATTTATGTTGCTTTGATGGAGGCGCACAACATATCATTGAGTTATATTACAGGACAAAGATAAAAGCAATAACTACAATAGTGTGCAGCAGTTACCAAGGTACCATATTAAATGCATTAATAAAACCCTTGGTGGAAGTTGTTCTCCCGGCATCATTATGGGAGTGAACAAGGTTACAGGAGAAGATAAACTAGTTTAATTAACAGTAACCTTATTTTCCATCTGACCTGAAACAAGGAGATCTTTGAAAGAGCTCTTAAAAGTTTAAACCTTTTGTGCTCTTGTCAAAACTTGCTATAAAGAACACCCTATAGAAGGTCATACATTTTCCAAATAGGAAAATAGTTATCTAAGTGGCTTAGCGTTTTTGACTTTGCAGAGAGGCAAAAAAATAAATATATTAAAACGGCCAACTTCAAAGTAGAGATGCTTCCTTCTCAGCATGAGAGACCTAAATGAACCCATTTTAAAATTTGATTAAAACATTCACCTTTGAAGGGGAGGAAAGTCTACAACCTCAGGTGTGCTCGAATTCATCAGAAAATATGTCAGCAGATAAGAGAGCATTGTTATTGTTTTTTAACTGTTACGCTGGAACACGATTAATGCACTACACCATATCAATGCTATTCCAAGGTTTTACGTTCAGCTGGATGTCATCCTGCCATCAACGCAAACAGGAGATGATTACAAAGAAAAGTTAGAAACCTCATCCTTTCCCCCCCTTAAAACCATGCAGAGCTTGCAGATCTAGCTCCCCAGCTTAGCTCACTCTCGCCCTTTCCCTCTCTCTTCATTGATTAGGGAAGAAAGGATGCTTTTATCAGAGCAGAACATGGGAGAGCAAGGATGGCGTCACTCCTGGAGCCCTGGCTGATTAGAAGAACCCGGCTGGAGCACCTTCATCTTCTTCACATGCTCCTGTTCTCCGTGCGAGCCTTGAGAGCCTCTGTGATGTGGAAATTTCTCCAGATTGATTCGTCTGCTTGTCAATTCGCCCCATTTGCCCTCGCTTCCCAGGGACTTAAAAGACACTTGACTCTACAAAAAGACAACAGCACTCAGATTTGAGGGGCAATTTGCTCAGGGGAGTCAATATGGGTCCTTTGAACCCGTCGCGTGGAGTGGTAGTCACAGTTCTCTGTGAAGGAGCCACA
Organism: Salvelinus sp. IW2-2015; assembly: GCF_002910315.2. NCBI lineage: Eukaryota > Metazoa > Chordata > Actinopteri > Salmoniformes > Salmonidae > Salvelinus > Salvelinus sp. IW2-2015. The sequence continues at coordinate 32,748,578 of NC_036860.1, read as the reverse complement.
TACTCCACACATGCATATAATCTTAGCTTCTGAGATTTACTGTTTGGTTTTTGAAGAGTACAACTGGTTTAACATATCATCAATGTGAAATCCAGCTTTTGTACAAACACTGGAGTTTGAGGAGTAGATGATGGTATCTCTAAAATAGACTTCTTGTTTATATTAAAAGTGTTTCACGACAATGAAAGTTAAAGTGGAACTGACAGCGTTTTAGTAACATGAAATCGTATTAAAATACACCTCCAGGAAGAATGACACTTTGTTTTGACAAGCAAGCACTTAGATATGGTCATTTTCACATTTTCATAAATTCATAGAATGTTTGTGAATAGTATAGTAAAGCATTTGTTAAAATTCTGTAGCAATACAGAGTGGGAAAGAGGGCGTGCGTTTGGACAATTAATAGATACTGCAGTAAATAATACATCTGTCTTGTCCAGGACCCAGAGTCCTTAGTTGCCTATGCACATCTACAACAACAAGATCAACAACTAATGCTAGCCAGAGTGAGATAAGCTAAAATCTAACGAGGGAACATTAGATAAACCCTCTCAAATGTTTTAAGCTGGTTGGCCGTCAAAATTAGGAATAGTAGCCTGCTCGTGCTTCTGCAGCTTGCTACTCGTCCCAACCCACGTTTTGACAACTGCATGGGAACTTGCCTGCCTGCCTGCTCGTTCATTTGATTGACGACTAAGAGATATGCTAACTGTAATAACATGTCTTGCTAGCTAACCAAATTACACCTGCATCTCTAGCTGTAGCCACCAAAAAACGATATGAGGGGGAAAAGTTGGTCACTCACCCATTACTCCAATGACATTACTTAATAACTCCAAATAACAAAAACTGAACTATAGGCTGGTTGTAAAATGTAAACTTAAAACATGTTTAACAGTTTTGTTGCACTGCATGGATCACCGGTGCAGTTAAATGCAGCATTGATGTATGGTGCACTCAAAATGTCTTGTAGTTAAGTAGCCAGCCTAAACTACTGCTCAAATGTTGCTGTAATAGGCCTATATTTCTCCTCTGCATGGTGTTTTGTTGCAGATATTGTTTTTTAGTTATTCATTGTCAAGCTTTAAAAACCGAAGCCAGATTGCAACACTTTAGTAGCCTAGCTAGAACTGTGGCATGTATCTGTACACTTTCTCTTCTCTGCACAGCTGCAAACGGGAGGTGCAGTTGAAGTTGAATTCACCAATGTGAGTGCCTCAGGCTGTAATTTCATAAAGTAGATGACTCAACTTTTGAATAATTTATACTCGCTTGTGTGTCCTATTCGGCCCACGAGCCTTGTGTTTGACATGTGTGCTAGCCTATTAGTCACGTTATAACTGACTTGTGATCATTTCCCTTGCTAGTTTGATTGTATTGACATTCCCAGCCTTAGTTACAGTTGTCTGTTTTTGTTCAAAATATTGAGCCATTAAAACTGAAACAGTGCATCCCGAATGGGTGGAAGCAACAAACAATGTACCCATTCAGCTGTGATTAACAACCTGATAGTAATATTTTGGGGATTACCAAGACACGTATTAGTGAACTATAGCAATCATGCATTGAACTGCATCCATCTATTCCGTACTGTACGTCATGGAATTTTGAGTCGAATAGAACCTATGTTTTTGAAGCATAAAGTGGGAATTTTACATTTTTTTCTGATATTATGATTGTCTGTTTGTTTCATATTTGCAAAGTGGTTAAATCGCTGTCAGTTCCACTTTAAAATTTAATTTCATAGCTTCAAGTTATTTAAAAACAAAATTTTTGAGATTTCATATTTAATAAAAAAGTACACTGGGTGAAAAAGGGAGGCAGGAAAGGTGGTTGCTATTATGACATGTCTGTTTATGGCATAAGTGAACAATACACACACACACACACACCTTGACAGTGAGGTCAAAACCTTGATTAAATCAGTAGTCCTATATCATTATCTTTGAAAATACCATATATCATTAGCTTTTAAAACAATTCAATCTGTTTTCTTTTATAATATTGTGAGATTGAGGCTCTCTCTCCACTAGCCTACTTATTGTTCCTACAGTGAGGAGGATTCACCATCTTCATCGAATGTTTTCATAGTTTATCTGCAGATATTCACCAAAAAGCCTACCAGTATGCAAATTAGGGAGCTAAATTAGGGAGCTAAATGTCTCTCTTACGGCTCGTGTACACTAGCACGCGGTAAATTGCAGAGTGCCGCTGAGGCCGCCCAGAGTGACTCGCTTGTGGGCGTGCTGGCAGCATATGGCAGCATGTTCGATTGTGCGTAAAGGTATCAGCATAGCAAGTTTGTATGAAGGTCTGGTTATTAAATGGGTAAATAGATTAATACATTCTCCATTTCATGAATTTATTCAGAGGTAAATAGTAATATGCTCTAAAACGCTCTGTTGACAAACAAACTTTGCTGCCCTGTTTCCAATCATCCACATGGCCGGGAGAACCTATTCAAGTAAGTAAATATATTTCGAAAATGTTAAAAAACAATGTATTATTAGCTAACTAACGTAAACTCACTCACTTTTGTACATCGTCTTGGTCCGTACAATTGACCTTACTTTTGCGCACCAAAAAACCTAATACTTCCAGATCAACTGTAATATCAATACCAATGTGAAGTACCATTTCTCCCCTTTCCAGCAAAATCAATGACGAGACCTTCATGATGCCCATCTCTGCATAATTCAAGAAGGCAATGAGCTCCGTCAGGTCTTTTTGAAAATGGCGGGTGGGGAGCGAAGGCTACGAGTTGATCGTGAAAGGGGGAAATATGTTGTGTGAGGAAACAGGTTTTTTCACCCGATTTGTCCAACTAATCAACTTTAAAATGTAAATAAAACAAAGAGTTTATGTAATGTCTCATCCCATACCTGTTAGAAGGTTTGTGTCGAATTTGAAGAGGGGTTTAGGGCTGCGCTAACGTTAGCCTCACAAGTGAACTGCAGCTGTTCTGGCTTTTGAGTGTCATGATGGCTCGCAGTAATGATGCGCAACAAAATGCAATTGGCACCCTAGTCATGAAATGCCCGCTTAATATTAGCAATAATTATATTAATTTAGACAAAAATCATGACTAATTAAGTTTTCTTACAAGTGTATATGGTTAAGCATGATTTTAATCTGTGAGAGAAGGGCTACCCCTGGTGGAAAGAGGCTGTACGGCACAAAATGAGTTGCAAATGCGCGCTGTACGTTACGTAGTGACACATCACGATGTAACGTACAGCGTCAGAGGGATCCGTTTTTTCATCTTTTCTCCAATACTGTTAGTCCATTACCATGTCAATCAACGCTGAATCAAAACGTGGTTCACACCCCGGATGCCAACACAGTCACTACAGTCCCATTCGTTTTCATTGCAGCCTCGTTTGAATGTCGCGGTTACGCACATTTGTACGGAATGAGCTGCTAACGTAGCTAGCTAGCTATCTACACAACTTTACATACTATATAGATAGCTAGCTAAGTGAATACAATATCACCAGCTACCTAAATTCATATTAGCTATCTTGATGTATTTGTCACTGTAAAAAACAAACTCCAAATGCATTTGAGAATAATATGGACGTGCACACCGAAACGGTCAATGAGTTTATCAAGAAGTGTATAGGAGATGTTGTACCCACTATGAGTATTAAAACCTACCCTAACCAGAAACCGTTGATAGATGGCAGCATTCGCGCAAAACTGAAAGCACGAACCACCGCATTTCACCATGGCAAGGTGACAGGGAATATGGCAGAATACAAACATGAGTAGTCGTTCCCGCCGCAAGGCAATCAAACTGGCAAAATGTCAATAACGAGACAAAGTGGAGTCGCAATTCAACGGCTCAGACACGAGACGTATGTGGCAGGGTTTACAGACAATCACGGACTACAAAAGGAAAACTAGCCATATCGCGGACACCGACGTCTTGCTTCCAGACAAACACCTTCTTTGCCCGCTTTGAGGATAACACATTGCCACCGACAAGGCCAGCTACCAAGGACTGTGGGCTCTCCTTCTCTGTGGCCGACGTGAGTAAGACATTTAAACGCGTTAACCCTTGCAAGGCTGCCGGCCCAGACGGCATCCCTAGCCGCGTCCTCGGAGCATGCGCAGACCAGCTGGCTGGTGTGTTTACAGACATATTCAATCTCTCCCTATCCCAGTCTGCTGGCCCCACATGCTTCAAGATGGCCACCATTGTTCCTGTACCCAAGAATGCAAAAGTAACTGAACTAAATGACAATTGCCCCGTAGCACTTACTTCTGTCACCATGAAGTGCTTTGAGAGACTAATCAAAAGATCATATCACCTCCACCTTACAGTGGCTTGCGAAAGTATTCACCCTCTTTGGCATTTTTCCTATTTTGTTGCCTTACAACCTGGAATTAAGTTTATTTTGGGGGGGTTTGATTCATCTTTAAAGTGATAGGCATGTTGTGTAAATCAAATGATACAAACCCCCCAAAACCTATTTTAATTCCAGGTTGTAAGGCAACAAAATAGGAAAAATGCCAAGGGGTGAATACTTTCGCAAGCCACTGTAATATTATCACAATGAATTGGCCTACACTACAAATGTAACATGTTTAACACATATGCTTAGTACATAATAAATTCAGTGACAATAAGATAATCACTATGTATATCACTATGTCTCTATTCAATTATTATTTTTGTCTATTTCTCTATGTGTTGATTGGTGGGGAAAAACAGGTCAACAGTATGTAGCCTACTGTAGGCTACACTACTTTTTTTAAAGTAAACATTTGTTCAGAATAATTTGCTTGATAGCAAGATAAAATGTCGCTCTCAAAAAGTATCAAGAAACGTGGATAATGAAAATCGAAGTTTCAGAGAAGAATGTACAGAGAGATATGCGTTCATCTCTCCATCTTTTCCCAATGCCAAGCCAGTGTGTCTTATTTGTAATGAAAATATCGCTGTTTGCAAATAATTCAATCTCAGACGTAATGGTGAATCTAAGCATAGACCTTTCAGTGGTATTCCCGCCCCATATAGAAGACCTACGCAGAAACATTGAATCGTTAACTGCAAGATGCACACAAAGATTTTTTCGCGGACATATTCCGTCATTTAAACGGGTTAAATATGCAGTTACAAGGAAGAGGGAAACAGTCGTGGACATGGTGGAGTAATTTGAGGCCTTTACTAGGAAGCTTGAGTTGTTGGATTTGGACCAGGCCGCAGCATTGTCACAGAGGTAATGTAAGATTTTATCAAGCAGCTGAGGGACAACTTATCCACCAGATTTGAAGACTACAGCATGCCCAAGGATATCATTGTGTTTGTACGTGATACTCCTCCCTTGCTAAGAAAACTATACCCTCGCTGGATGAGGCCGCAATTCAAACTGAGCTGATTGAATTCCAGACATCGAGCCAAATCAGAGATGAGCTCAGGAGTGCCGAGTCCTTGTGTGTGTTGTAGGTGGCATACTCAGAGGAATACAGCACAATAAAGAAACTTGCATTTTATGTGCTAACAATGTTTGGATCGACATACACCTGCGAGTCCTCATTTTCCTCTATGAACGCAATATAGACTCACGACAGGAACCGGCTTTCACATAAGTCAATCAAGGACTGCCTGCACATCAAAATTACATCCATCCATCAAAACCGACATCCAGGATCCTCATTTCATTTAAGTGAGTAGATTAGGGCTTTCAGGAGGAACCGGAAAATCTACTGGAGACATTTCAAAAATACTAGTAGACTTCGGGATTTTGGTCACAAACAGTGGTATTCACAAACACTATCGAAAGCCCAGGAAAATGAACAGGTACAGTAATGTAAAGTAGGCCTAATAATGCTACAAATGAAGCTGAAATAAATCGACTGCTGATCTTTACTGTATGCTGCACATTTTTACATTGTATTCCATTTCCAGCGAGACTATTCAAGCCATCAACTCACTAATAAATGAAGATGATGAGCGATCGGCAAGGCAATCTGTAATCTGCTGGCATCACTGCACAACATCGCTCTAATCACAGTCAGAAGACAGTTGAAGAAACTTGTGTGGATTTATGGATAGGCTCTGTAAGACATTTTATATATATGCTGTATATACAGTATGTATATATTTTTTTTCAGAACATTAACCATGTGTGTTCGCTTGTTTTGTACTGTTCTCTAGTTTCGACAAGATGATTAACTGACAAACAAAGAACTTCGTGTCTGCAGTCCCAGACATGGATCAAAGCTGGCGAGACATTCAATGATGTCATCTTCACAGACGAATCAACCGTGGCCCTTGAGCAATTTGCTCAAAATTGAGTCTCAAGCATCCGCTCATGTGTGGGGGGCAATTTCTCGACAGGGACCAGGCCCATATTTTATTTTTGGTAAGTTTGGTAAGTTTGGCTATTTACAAAGCAAAAGGTACATCAAATATTGTGCCCTACACCGCACGGACTGCTACGTGTTCCACAATAATTCACTATTACCTCCTTTTTCAGGTATCATGGCTCAAGACTTCTTTAAGGAAGAAATGATCAAGAGATATGCTGGACACTATGTCTTGTTATTGTATTAATGAAAGCATACAGATGTTGATGAAGAAATACTGTACTGCTGTTTTGAGTTAGAAATGTAACACTTTAGAGTACTTAAGCAACGAATACATTGCAAGTTGGGGGATTTTCACACCTACAGTAGCCGGGCTATAAAGAGTCTATTGTTCTGCTAATAGGGCTACACCTGCTACAGTACTACAGTACACTTGTGAAAAACAAGTGTTTGTAAACCTGTTTTCAAAATGCCTCCAGCTGTCCATCACTACTGTAAATAAAAGCACAACATCTTGTTTACATTCTTTAATGTAACCACAATGTCACAAATAATTTGTATCTACTCTTCCAATAACTTCTAGAGTTTGGGATTTACAAATGTTCGCTTTTCATGTCATTTTTCCTTAAATTCAGTTCGGATTTAAGTATAACTTTTGACTGACGCCTTTAGTGAGAGGTCTAAAGCTTTAATATTTAATAATTTCTGCCCTCCGAATTCATATCTAAGGGGCATTTTTCCACACCATTATTAGTTACATTGTTTTAGTTTGAACGTGCAGACAGGCACTAAGAACAGCGGGAACATTTCCCTATTCAGCGCCATTATTAGTGCAATGCCCCTTAAGGTGTTGCTCTGTGCTACCCAGTGGGGCTCCCCCTTCCTCTGCCTCCCTTCCCCATGGGCTAGGTTCTTCTTCTGTGCGCTGCTCTGCGGCCCGTCCCGTGCCCCATGCCCTCGTGCCTTGAACCTCGTGTGCCCACCGCTGTCTCAGTGGATAAACCTGGAGAAGGCCAGGCCATCCCATTGTGCGCCACATGGGAGCCATGACCAATATGACCAATATATATTGTCCTGCTAATAGCCCATCCTAGAAACGTTGTTAATAATAATAATCGCATTGTTAAAAAAATATGATATTTTGGAGATGATTGCGTTTTCAAATAATGTAAAGTCAGGGAGAAAAAGGACATTCTTGAACATAGGGTGAGACATTGTTACTAATTTGTAAATAAAGCCAGTTTGTTATTTAGAATTATTTATTTCTGTTTTAAGAGGGAGACAAACCGAAAGCCTACCGTCGCCTCATGGGTCTCCCGGTTGCGGCCGGCACAGGTATAGAACCAGCATCTGTCTTGGGCACTGTACAATGTCACCAGTTGGGAGTAGGCTACAGTACTACAGTAAGAGCAAAATAATCCTAAAATTTCCACACCCTAATTGTAGTCTAAGTTTCTCTTAGAATAAACACCTTAGTGTAACAACAGTTTTAGTAAGTAATACTGAAGTTGTGCACAATTATCATTTTCTATTTGGTTTATGTCGCCCATTCATTGTCAGTTAAGAGGCACAGTAGCGCCTTGGGACCCAAAAGCATAATCAGTGCTCTAACTACCCCTTGCGCTGGTCTGGAGCTATGAAGTAAGTGATGCAGGGTACTGTACTAAACCACAGCATAAACGCAAACATTTTAGTTGAGCAACCACTGTATCTCAGCATTCAACACCATAGTACCCTCCAAGCTCATCATTAAGCTTCAGGCCATGGGTCTCAGCCCCGCCCTGTGCAATTGGGTCCTGGACTTCCTGATGGGTCGCCCCCAGGTGGTGACGGTAGGAAACAACATCTCCCCTTCATTGATCTTCCACACAGGGGCCCCACAAGGGTGCGTGCTCAGCCCCCTCCTGTACTCCCTGTTCACCCATGACTGCATGGCCATGCATGCCTCCAACTCAATCATCAAGTTTTCAGACGACACAACAGTAGTAGGCTTGATAACAACAACAACGAGACAGGTCTCCCGGGTGGTGCAGTGGTCTAGAGCACTGCATCGCAGTGCTAGCTGTGCCCCCAGAGACTCTGGGTTCGAGCCCAGGCTCTGTCGCAGCCGGCCGCGACCGGGAGGTCCATGGGGCGACGCACAATTGGCCTAGCATCGTCCCGGGTTAGGGAGGGTTTGGCCGGTAGGGATATCCTTGTCTCATCGCGCACTAGCGACTCCTGTGGTGGGCCGGGCACAGTGTGCGCTAACCAGATTGCCAGGTGCACGGTGTTTCCTCCGACACATTGGTGCGGCTGGCTTCCGGGTTGGGTGCGCGCTGTGTTAAGAAGCAGAGCGGCTTGATTGGGTTGTGGTTGGGTTGTGTTTTTGGCTTTCGACCTTCGTCTCTCCCGAGCCCGTACGGGAGTTGTAGCGATGAGACAAGATAGTAACTACTAACAATTGGATACTACGAAATTGGGGAGAAAAGGGGGTAAAAAAATATAAAAATAAATAAACAACGACGAGACAGCCTACAGGGAGGAGGTGAGGGCTTTTGAAGTGTGGTGTCAAATAACCTCTCACTCAATGTCAACAAAACAAAGGAGATGATCGTCGACTTCAGGAAACAGCAGAGGGAGCACCCCCCTATCCACATCGACGGGAGAGCAGTGGAGAAGGTGAAAAGTTTGAAGTTCCTCGGCGTACATATCACTGACAAACTGAAATGGTCCACCCACACAGACAGTGTGGTGAAGAAGGCGCAACAGGACACCCACAGCATCCGATGTCACAGGAGGCTGAAGAAATTTGGCTTGTCACCTAAAACCTTCACAAACTTTTACAGATGCACAATTGAGAGCATCCTGTTGGGCTGTATCACCGCCTGGTACAGCACCTGCACAACCGCAAGGCTCTCCTGGGGGCAAACTACCTGCCCTGCAGGACACCCACAGCACCCGATGTCACAGGAAGGCCAAAAGATCATCAAGGACAACAACCACCCGAGCCACTGCCTGTTCACCCCAATGTCATCCAGAAGGCGAGGTCAGTACAGGTGCATCAAAGCTGGGACCGAGAGACTGAAAAACAGCTTCTATCTCAAGGCCATCAGACTGTTAAACAGCTATCACTAGCATAGATAGGCTGCTGCCTATATACAGACTTAAAATCACTGGCCACTTTAATATGTGTGTTTATTAGGTTTCTGTTGTGGAATTGTTAAATATTGCTTGTTAGATATTGCTGCACTGTCGGAACTAGAAGCACAAGCATTTCGCTACACTCGCAATAACATCTGCTAACCATGTGTATGTGACCAATTTGATTTGATTACACATGCACATGTGTGTGCACATGCATCTATCTATCTGTCTATGATTTGTTATAAGGGATATTATACTGTAGTAATCGACAATGACCTACCTGGTGATGTAAAAGTCTAATAAAGACATTATCTTCCATATTCCTACATATACTTTGTAACTGGAGATTCCTTCAAAACAATTGCCTACAGTTACCGTGTAGGGCACTGCAAGCTTGGGTGACCAGGGCCATCTGGGACTGCATCCTGGGGGAATTCAGGTGTGTGAAGGCTAACTGTGTCCTGCATAACTTCATGAGGATGGACACAAGGACCAGGAGAGGATCTGTAGCTCGCCGTCATGTGCCAGAGGAGAAGTCTGCTGCTCTGCTGGATGTTGCAAGCATGGGGTCCAACAATGCAGCAAGAGAGGCAATCCGTGTGCAGGAGATCTTCATCTCCTACTTCTTCGAAGAGGGTGGTGTTCACTGGCAACACCATAGACTACACTATGAACAACCAAATCCTTTTTTAAGAGCCATCCACATTGCAATAAGAGTATTATTTAATTTACTTAGCTATGTCAACTGCAGTTATTCAATTCAAAGTTTCTACTTCTCAGGTGAGGGTGCTGTTTAGGTTAAAGTGTGATGTCTGTACAAAAACAGAAACAGACTATTTGAAGTCACCCATATTGAAAAAATGTTGAACAATTAGACACCCTATAACCCACACCTACACACTCATGTATCAATCTGATTGATGGATTGTGTTGTGCAGTAAGCAGGRTCAGGTGTATAACTGTGGCTCCTTCCACCTTCAAAGAATAGGCAAGAAGGCCAACCATGGAGAACAGTAAGACATTTCATTATTTCTATAAATACGTTATATTATTTGTCCTCATGTGTCTGTGCATGTTTTTCAGCATACAGTACTCTCTAGCCACTTAGTGTGGCTACCAAGTGAGGCCACACACACACACATTCCTGTTGAACACTGTCTCTTAAACTACCTTACTTTTCTCAATAACAGTCTATCTCCTTCACTTCATCCCTCTCTCCCTCTCTCCCTAAATCCTCTAGGTTATATCAGCTGAACCCCTCCCACATCTGAACTGGTTACATAGAGGGCACAGCATGATCAGAGGTGAGAGAGGTAGCTTGGTCCGCTCAACAGGAAGTATTTTTAAAGAGATGCTTTACATTGAAATACATATATAGATGTAGTAGTCCCAGAGGTAAGGATCCAAGGTCAGTTTTCCTGATGATTATGATGACTGACAGTGTTAGAAAAAAACATGCTCTCTCTCAATCTGTCTATCGTCTGCAGGTATGTTTTGATGTGAGAGAGGATGCCAACCCCCAGTCTCGTCATCGCCACCTCACCCGCACTTAAGATAACCTTTGGGCCGACTGGGAGCCCAAGGCTGGTTAGGAGACACCACTAAAGACGCTATTATGTAATTGTGATGAACTGAGAGAATATTAGGGTTGCCTTGTGATTCATTAATCATATGCTGTCTTCCCTGCTCCTCTGTTCTCACCTCTTTCCCTTTCTGTCTTTTACACCACTCTTGCTTGCCACATCCTCTTTATTCCTTTGTTTTTATAATGCACACCATATGTGCATTGAAATACAGATTTAACTTGTATTTATAATATAATATTACAATTATATAATTTATAATGCATCTATTATGTATTTATAACCCTTGGGTAATGATATTCTTTCTATAAAGCATTTTAGATTCTCTACTGGTTGAAATTAAGTCTCTCATTTGATGAAATACTACACCTATCCTGTGTTTATCAGATCAATGCAGATGAAGGAAATTAAATATTGAGATGAAGCGGTTTTAGAGTATTTACATGATGCATAGGAAGTGTAGTGTACTGTTTGTAAATACTATTTATGTATATACGAATTACAAATCAGCCTTTAACTAGTTAAATCATGTGTCTAGTCTATTGCATAGTTACAATGTGTAACCACTGATGTCCCAGGACCAGGATTGGTAAACACTGTTGAAGTGTATAATTGTAGTACATACATGCAGACACAGCATCATTCAAAGACTGGAATTTGATACTGCTGGAATTAGATATGACTGAAAAAGAATCTCACAGACATTCATACCTGAACTACACCTTTATTTGCCAAGGTAGAGTACATGATCAGTGAATATATTAAATGTACATGCTACAATGTTGGGATCTCATGCATGGTAATAACTACATGTATATACGACTTGCATCCTTAGCACAAAGTTCTATTATATTCTACTCAATCCATATGCTTCATTAATGTCATTCAGACTGTTTTGAAGTTCATACAACTGGCTATGATAGCTGATACAGGTATTTTTTATCCTCCACTGCACAAAAAGCAAGAATATACTTCTCTAGCTACATTACTTCAGCTGCATTGCATGGTAAATATCAGCAAGGCAAGCTTACAAAATGTTACATTCAATTTGCAGTAAATGCTTTAGCTAGCTAGATTCTTTACATCCACTGTTTCACAAGACGACAGCCTGGTTTGCTGGTTGTTTAAGGAGTCCCTAAAACATTAGGGACACCCAGAATTACAATTTCATACTCATGTCACAACACCCATAAAGCTAGCCACCTAGCTGGCTAAGGTTAGCTAGTCAGCTAACTTGCTAAATAGCGATTTTTGTAAATTAACTTTATGACAAAAAAATAAGCATAATTGTTTTTCTCTGCATTACCTAAAATATTTCTCTCAACTGTAATTTTTTGCATGATTCGTTATGACGTTATAATTACTTACATTTGCTTCCATCCTCGTATTTTTGTCAGCCATCTTTGCCGAAGATAGTCTCCAGCCTTGGGTCGCATAGCGTCAAATTTGTCATGGGAACCACACGATATGATTGGTCATTGCCCAGCGGTCACCGCTGGTGATTTGCATACAGTTGGGAAATGTTGAACTTTTTCACCGCCTCCCACGCCACGTTCGGCCGCCCAACGGTCCCCCGCCCTCTCCGTTTCTCAACACTTTCCTTCCATTGAAAATGAATGGGTAGCGGTGTTTCACCGCGCAGCACTGCGTGCCGGTGTACACGGAGCATTACCGATGCGATTCAGTATGCTACAGACGCGTCACTCACTTTAAAGTCACTGTCTGGCAAGTCTTAATGGACTTCATATCGAAAATACAAACGTGATCTTTAGTTTAGTTGTCCCGATGCTATACCATGGACATATATTTAAGTTGTATGATTTATGAATGGCAAGGATATATGATATCGACTTTATTCAGTAAATTCGACCCATTTTATAAGCTAGTCAAGCTTGCTGTTCAATCAAAGCACAGTAAACAGCCTGTGCACCACCACTCCGTGGATGCATATGAAACACATGAAAGAAAATAAATGAATGTGCCAGAAAACAATAGGCAATTCGACTCATTGTTACCACAATGTATGGGAAGAGCAAATTCACTCACATAACAATGAAGGAGCAGTGTTTCCAGGTCATCACTCGCTTTGTGACGGAGAAACGCCTGTCCTAACAATAGATCGTTCATTCTAGCGGGAGAGGGCTTGGCTGACTTTTTTTCTGATTAGCAAATTACATTTTAAATTGTTTATTAGCTCATCCACCACCACCCCTCTTTGGAGGACAAAAGTGACATTGTTTTAAAAATGTTGGTTTTGCAGCTTTTAGTAAATTTTTATTTAACTAGGCAAGTCAGTTAAGGACAAATTCTTATTTACAATGATGTCCTACCTTGGCCAAACCCTAGTCCGGACGACGCTGGGACAATTGTGCACCTCCCTATGGGACTCCCAATCACAGCTGGTTGTGATACAACCTGGAATCGAACCAGGGTCTGTAGTGATGCCTCTAGCACGGAGATGCAGTGCCTTAGACCACTGCGCCACTCGTTACATACTGTATATGTAACATATACATTTTACCAACATGGTACTTTTTTTTACACTGTTACATAACAAAGACATTTATATTTTTTTGATATACACATAACATTTGGGATAGTTAGTACTCAGACATCAATATAGAGTTTTCAGTAATAACCATTACCGATCATGAGCTTTTTAAACCCAGCCCTCTGCTACTCTCAGCCCTTCCCACCTATCTCCGTAGACCACCTCCTTTTGATTTCCAAAAATAGCCTCGTTAATTTAAGTGGAAAAGATAGTTGCCTGAAAATTAGACTGTTTAATTGATTGTTTAACCTAGTGGAAAACACTGCTGACGTCCTCTGTGGAATAGACCGACACTGAAGCACATAGAAGACTATTTTAGATGTACAGTATGCTGTTATGCATCCTATGTCACAGTACATTTTTCAAAATGTTTGTGATGGGTTTTCTGCTATATGATTAAAATTTAAGAGAGCACACTGCCTGGAATTAGTCATGAAGGTATGCATGTAATTTGCGATGCTCCTTCTTCACGATAGCACTGCATGCGAAAGCAATAAAGAGTATAAAGTAGAATAGCTGTTTGTGTAATCAATCGGTGGCCTTAGATTTCTTTCTTTCAATCTAGCCATCAATATAAATGTAAAAATCTGTATTGTTAATGGCACCATTGTCACTTCCATTGACAAACACAAATATTTCATCAAAATATAGTGTATAATTAGTGGTAGACTACTGCAGTATATTTGGATTTCATGTAATACACAATATAGTCCAAATTTGTGAAGTGAAATGAAAAAAATATCTGAAACTTTGAACATCCCATGGAGCACCATTAAATCCATTATTAAAAAATTGAAAGAATATTGCACCACAACAAACCTGCCAAGAGAGGACCACTCACCAAAACTCATGGACTAGGCAAGGAGGGCATTAATCAGAGAGGCAACAAAGAGACCAAAGATATATGTTTTTCATCAGCATGGACTGGGAAACTGGTCAGAATTGAAGGAATGATGGATGACGCTAAAAAAAGGGAAATTATTGAGGGAAACCTGTTTCAGTCTTCCAGAGATTTGAGACTGGGATGGAGGTTCACCTTCCAGCAGGACAATGACCCTAAGCATACTGCTAAAGCAACACTCACGTGGTTTAAGGGAAACATTTAAATGTCTTGGAATGGCCTAGTCAAAGCCCAGACCTCAATCCAATTGAGAAGCTGTGGTATGACTTAAAGATTGCTGTACACCAGCGGAACCCATCCAATTTGAAGGAACTGGAGCAGTTTTGCCTTGAAGAATGGGCAAAAATCCCAGCGGCTAGATGTGCCAAGCTTATAGACATACCCCAAGAGACATGCAGCTGTATTTCCTGCAAAAGGTGGCTCTACAAAGTATTGACTTTGGGGGGGTGAATAGTAATGTATTTTTTCTTGTTTGTTTCACAATAAAAAATACTTTGCATTTTAAAAGTAGTAGGCGTGTTGTGTAAATCAAATGATACAAACTCCCCAAAAATCAATTTTAATTCCAGGTTGTAAGGCAACAAAATACGAAAAATGCCATGAAGGGGTGAATACTTTCGCAAGCCACTTTATTTGGCCCAAATTGTGTTCAGTACACTTGGGCATAAATACAATATGTTACATCACCAGGCATACTAGTTAGGGACCTCAAAGCACACACTATGGGTGAAAAAAAAAAAAACTAAAAACGAAATTTGCTTATGAACATGAATGATTGGTAAAAATATGATCATGCAAATCTAAATATTTTGTAAAAAGTCGTCTTTAACTGGCATATATTGTATGTTGCAAATATTGTATTTTCAATCCTAAAATCAGTAGAAAAGCAGTATTTATGATATGATGTACTGTTTATTATTTATGATATTCATGGTATAGGGAAGAAACAGAATCAAAAATGAGTTTCTATTGAACCGCTTGGTACTGAGCGACTGGCCTTTGAACATTAGGTGATATCGAACTATAAGAAATTCCAGTCTTACCAGATGCCTTAAACCCAGCAGTGCTTTACAATAGTCTCATCCCTCTGTTCCCACTATGGGGGGGCGGGGGGGGGGGTTGTGTATCACTTTGGTTGTGTTGGCATAGCAAGCTGACTGCCATTTGGGAAGATACAATTAAGCAATAAGGCACAAGGGGCAGAGGTATATGGCTAATATACCAGGGCTAAGGGCTGTTCTTATGCACGATGCATCGCGGAGTGCCTGGACACAGCCCTTAGCCATGATATATTGGCCATATACCATAAACCCCTGAGGTGCCTTATTGCTATTATAAACTGGTTACCAACATAATTAGAGCAGTAAAAAGACATGTTTTGTCATACCCATGGCATACGGTCTGATATACTACGGTTGTCAGCCAATCAGCATTCAGGGCACGAACCACCCAGTTTATGTTTTAAATACCATCTGATTCTCTCTTATCCCAGAGACGGATCTCTAACATCCCTCTTCTGTTCTGTTAATGGTAGGGGAGCCTCCCCAGAGCAATAAGTAGGGAGGCACTGGTATTTCTTTCTCAAATTGCCTCGCGTTAGGAAACTATTATGATGCGGACCTCTGCACTAACTATAAAACAAACCCTTGAGTCTTCGAACTCAAGTGAACGTCAAGGAAGACAAATTGTAATGAGCTACATCTTTGCCACGACATCCGACAGCCATTTAGCTGAAGTTATGGATGTGAGTGTGTGTGGTGACTGGCGTGTACTATAAATGTGAACATCAGTATGAATGAAGTGTGAGAACTTCAATCCATAAAGCCACTTAATTATGTATGAAGAAACAACTTCCAACCACGGCTACAAACTGCAGTGCACTTTGGGTATGTTTGTTTGCAGTTGATTGTGGGTGTGTGTGTGTGTGCGTGTGCGTGTCTTGACTGTGTATGTGTTAGTCAGAATGCATCCATCTGTTAGACTCTGTCTGTCATTCTGAATACCAGTAGCTTACAGTGAGTGTGTGTGCGGGTATGCTGCATGCTCTGTATTTCTTTCAGTCTTGATACTGAATATATTCGGGCTGAAAAGGGAGGTGGAACCGCATGTCCCATAAGCACATTATCCGGGGCACCCTCTCCCTTTCCCTCTCCACGCTTGCTAGCTAATACCTGGGCAAGGTTTCAGTCTTCGATAAGTAGGCTACGCTAACATTACAGCACTGCAAATGCTCTCTGAACTCTGCACCTGGGCCAGACAAGTCTAATGCAGTTTACCACAATAATGCAGCAAAGCTGAAGCCCTGCTTGAGGAAATGCTGACTGTATTGTGCTGTAGCAGGTTCATGGTTAGTTCTCCACTGACTTAGCCTGAAAGACATGACTGGCAGAGAGCAAATGACCAAAGACCATATGAAAAGGAGATGTAGCCATTAGCCAAAAAAGCTAATGCTACTTGAAACAGTAGAGTTGGGACGATAAACCGGAAATTACCGTCACCATCATTGCCTTCCTCTTACTGAAGGATTTTTGCTTCAGGGTTAATTTTCAGTGATTAGGCTATACAACGCTCCTTAAATCAATGTGATTTGGTTCGATGCGATACAATTTGATTCCCACATTTGTTTTGCATAAACTTATTTCTTTTAAATTAAAATCTGCTGCTGATGGAACGCATGTGCTGGGCCTCTCTGAGCTCACTTCTCTTTTTCTCTCTCTTCTCTGTGTGTGCCATGGTGATACGTGTAAATGTGTGTGTGTGTGTGTGTGTGTGTGTGTGTGTGTGTTGTGTGTGTGGTTGTGTGTTGTGTGTGTGTGTGTGTGTGTGTGTGTGTGTGTGTGTTGTGTGTGTGTGTTGTGTGTGTGTGTGTGTGTGTAAATATGTCTATGGTGTATGTAGGCACCTGAGTTGAGCCATATAAGGTAGAATGGGCATCTACCACCCATTCGAATGGTTTTGACCGTTTGGAAGTTTTTAGGCAGTGAGCTTCTCTTCTCCTTCTTCGACCATGTAGTGGGGCTCGCAAAAGTTATTGCTGTCCTCGTTATTAAATGATCACAGTAACCACTATATCTAAGAAATTACCATATACATTGATTGTTTAAAGCAAAGCTACCAAACTATTGGTGAAGGTAAAATGTAATGTAAGCTCA
Organism: Salvelinus sp. IW2-2015; assembly: GCF_002910315.2. Classification (NCBI taxonomy): domain Eukaryota; kingdom Metazoa; phylum Chordata; class Actinopteri; order Salmoniformes; family Salmonidae; genus Salvelinus; species Salvelinus sp. IW2-2015. Next base: position 32,730,950 of record NC_036860.1, on the reverse strand, counting down.
GACAAGCAGGTATAGCCAGATGAGAGTTGTGTCTCCGGAAGCTTACTTTTATTTCGGTCAAATAATTTGAATGCATTGCATTTGATAACAACAATAACCTAGCAAATTACATTGGTTGTCACTCAACTAATAAAGCCTAATATTACAAGCATTTAAATGCGGAAGGTGCCTTGCAGATGTGCAAGATCAGGAATATGCCAACCTCTTGTTAGTCAGCGCGTGATGCTACACACAGTGCGCAGCTCGACTAGGCTATTGTTATTGCCTGGGGTAGTTCGGCATACAAAATGACTTGTAGATCAATTACTATAAAGCTCTTACATGCTTGATGCTTAGTTCTACATTGAAGAAGAGGACGTGTCATTTGTCACAAAAGATTAGTTATTTTTTCGGAAGGTAGAAAATGTCATTTGAAAGTTAGTGAACCGGTGAGATGTAAAGTTTGAATCGATTTTCATATTACAGTACATGCTACATTTGGATCGGTTTTGGTTCCTGTGGACCAATGCACTCATGTCTTAAACATTTGAATCATAGACTGATACATATTGGCGAATCGTTATATCCCTACTACCAATGGAAAGTTTTTGGAGGACATTACATTTACTGTTAAATTAATCAATTACATGGCTATCTAGCAACAAAATCATAGTAGTTCTGAGCAATTAGCTGAAATTTCGGTTTATTTACAGTTTAATTTTTTTTTTTTTTTTGTGTGTTTGAGCTCAACACGCCTTTTCTCTACACAGAAATCTAATCAAGCATGAACTGTGGAATGTTGTAGGAAGATGAATTTTTCAACAGGATACAATATGCATCATAGTTAAGTGCAGAAAATGTGGTAATTAACTACTATGACTAGAATCCATTGCACCTACAGCTGCCAGGTCTAATTGGTTCTTGGTCAGGAAAGCCTGTGGGACCGGCAGACAGACATGGAGAGGGAGGAACAGAACCAGAATGTGTTGCAAACAAGAGGGATAGAGAACAGTTACTTAGGTATCTCTACCCGACAATACATCTAATTGATTGATAGTTGTTATTCATCAGTCTTAAAAGTATACCTTATCTACTTTGAAAAACGACTGAAATTGTGATTTTGTCAGACAGCAGGCAGCTAACACACTTTTGTACATCGCGCTGTTCCGTACATTTGACCTTATTTTAGCGCTCTAAAAACATAATACAACTGTAATATGAATACCATTGTAAAGCACAATTTCTCCCCTTTCCAGCAAAATCATTGACAAGACATTCATGCTGCCCAGCTCTTCATGATTGAAGTTGTACAACTGAAATGTGTCTTCTGCATTTAACCCAAACCCTCTGAATCAGAGAGATGTGGGGGGCTGCCATAATCAATATCCACATCTTCAGTGCCCGGGGAACAGTGGGTTAACTGCCTTGCTCAGGGACAGAATGACAGATTTTGACCTTGTCAGCTCAGGGATTTGATCCAGCAACCTTTCGGTTAACTGGCCCAACACTCTAACCACTAGGCTACCTGCGGCCAATGTTCCAACCAAGAAGGCAATGGAGCTCCACCAGGTCTATTTAAAAATGGCAGGTGGGGAGGCGAAAGCTACTGCGTGATAGTGAAAGGGAGGTGTGGAAATGTGTGAGGAAACGACTGTTTTCACCCGATGTGTCCAACTTATCACCTCTAAAATGTCAATGAAACACTATAAAGAGTTTATAAATTGTCTCATTACATACCTATTTGTCACACCTTGATCTGTTTCACCTGTCATGTGATGTCTCCACCCTCTCCAGGTGTTGCTTATTATCCCTGGTGTATATATCCCTGTGTTTCCTCTCTCAGTTCGTCTTGTATGTTTTTCAAGTCAACCAGTGGTTTTCCAGTACTCCTGCTTCTATTCTCTTTTGCTAGTCCTCCCGGTTTTTGACCCTTGCCTGTTTTCTGGACTCCATACCCGCCTGCCTGACCATTCTGCCTTCCCTGACCTCGAGCTTGCCTGCCACTTTGTACCTCCTGGATTATGAACTGGTTTTGACCTTTTGCCTGTCCACGACCATTCTCTTACCTACCCCTTTTGGATTGTTGAATAAATATCAAGACTCAAACAATCTGCCTCCCGGGTCTCGCAGTGTGCCCTTATACCTATTTGAAGGTTTGTGTCAAATATGAATAGGGTGCCTCCCGGGTGGCGCAGTGGTCTAGGGCACTGCATCGCAGTGCTAGCTGCGCCACCAGAGTCTCTGGGTTCGCGCCCAGGCTCTGTCGCAACCGGCCGCGACCGGGAGGTCTGTGGGGCGACGCACAATTGGGCTAGCGTCGTCCGGGTTAGGGAGGGTTTGGCCGGTAGGGATATCCTTGTCTCATCGCGCTCCAGCGACTCCTGTGGCGGGCCGGGCGCAGTGCGCGCTAACCAAGGGGGCCAGGTGCACGGTGTTTCCTCCGACACATTGGTGCGGCTGACTTCCGGGTTGGAGGCGCGCTGTGTTAAGAAGCAGTGCGGCTTGGTTGGGTTGTGCTTCGGAGGACGCATGGCTTTCGACCTTCGTCTCTCCCGAGCCCGTACGAGAGTTGTAGCGATGAGACAAGATAGTAATTACTAGCGATTGGATACCACGAAAATTGGGGAGAGAAGGGGATAAAAAAATAAAAATAATAATAATATGAATAGGGTTTTTAGAGCAACGCTAAATGTATCTTCACAATTAAACTGCGGCTGTCACGGTTTTTGAGACATGATGGCTCGCACAATTGTTGAATTAACTATTGATGAACTGACAAGTAATTAACTTTACAATCACCATTGATAATTTCTATTGGTCTATTACCATGTCAATCAACACTTGAATAGAAATGTAGTTCACACCCCACATTTTGATGCCAACACAGTCGCTACAGTCCCATTAGTATTCATTGCAGCCTCGTTTGAATGTTGTAGTGGAGAAAATGTGTACCGATCGAGGTTAGTCACCGTTAGGCTACTAAGCTAAATAGGATGACTCTTTGAGGAGCACAGAGATGGATGGCTGGCTGGCTGGCTGGCTGATACTGCCTGAGCCGAGATGAGATAATGACTGGGAATGAAATAAAAAAAGTAATCTCATAAAATGTATATATTTTATCAAAGTTGGTTTATTAATAAGTGATAAGCAGTAATGGGCAGTCACTACCGTCATTGGGGTTTTATTAATTGCATAAAGTCATCATGCTAAGAACAAATATGTAATGTACAGAAACAAAATATTTTATTTAAAACTTCTTAGGGCTAGGGTCCTTTTTTCTGAATTTCGGCCTGACTGACGTGCCCAAAGTAAATTGCCTGTTACTCAGGCCCAGAAGCCAGGATATGCATATAATTGATATCATTGAATAGAAAACACTTAGAAATTTTTAGAAATTTTAAAAATAATGTATGAGACAATAACACAATTGATACGGTAGCCGAAATTCAAAATAAAAACCAAACAGATTTTTTTTGTTGAGATCCCCCATGCTCTTTCAATGGAAAACTATGGGTCCTATGTAATTCCAGCTCCCAGATTGCAATTCCTATGGCGTCAACTAGATGTCAACAGTCTTTGTTCAAGGTTTCAGGCTTATTTCTTCCAAAAGTAGGAAGAAATGTGAGTTTAGTACAAAGAGTCACAGTTGGAAATCAGTCTATGGGCACGCGACAAAGAGGACGCACACTTGCTAATTTTACTTTTCTGTTGAACATACTTCTTTCCTTATGAAATATTATAGTTTATTTACATTTTAAGGTAACGGAGGATTAAATAGGAACGTAGTTTGACTTGTTTTAACAAAGTTTAGCGGTAGCTTTTTGGATTCCTTTGTCTGCATGTTGAACGAGTGGATTACTGAAATCGATGGTGCCAACTAAACAGGCTTTTTGTGTTATAAAGAAGGATTGTATCTAACAAAACGACCCTCGGGATTGCAAACAGAGGAATATTTTCAAAAAGTAAGTGATTCATTAAATCGCCATTTATGATTTTATTAAGTTTGTGCTGGTTGAAAAATATGTTGACGTCCATTCACTGGATGTTGTCGACAGGTGTCCCGCTGACGGGACGCCTAGCCCTATTAAGTAAAGTAATGTTAATAAATTATGGTTAGCAAACTTCTTCGTGATCGGAGAGCTAATGTAGGCTAATGCGATCAGCATGAAGTTGTAAGTAACAAGAACATTTCCAAGGACATAGACATATCTGATATTGGCAGAAAGATTCAATTCTTGTTACTCTAACTGCACTGTCCAATTTACAGTAGCTATTACAGTGAAAYAATACCATGCTATTGTTTGAGGCGAGTGCACAATATTGAACATAAAAAGCTATTAATAAACAAATTTGGCACATTTGGGCAGTCTTGATTTTTAAAAATTACAGAAATGCAATGGTTCAGTCTAAAACGTTGCACATACACTGCTGCCATCTAGTGGCCAACATCTAAATTGCACATGGGCTGGAATAATACGTTATGGCCTTTCTCTTGCATTTCAAACGGGATAGTACAAAAAAAAATACAAAAGAACAGTTGTTTAGATACTTTGTATTATCTTTTACCAGATCTATTGTGTTATATTCTCCTACATTCCTTTCACATTTCCACAAACTTCAAAGTGGTTCCTTTAAAATATTACCAAGAATATGCTACAGGCAGTTAGATTTGGGTCTCTCATTTTAGGCGAAGGGGAGGATCCTTAAGAGGTTTTAATAAGTAGACATAATGGGCAGTCACTACCACAATTTGCTTTATTCTGTGTTGTTACAGCATTCAACCCACAATGCATTTATAAAATAAATAAATAATCTAAACCGAAGTTGAAAACCGTGATTATTTTTCAAGGGACGAACCTAAACCAAATCAACCTCAAAAAGCAATAATCGCTCAGCATTAATATTTTGAGTTAGCAATCTAGGTAATGTGTTTTGAGTTCTCACTATCTCAGCAGTGGTGGAAAAAGTCTTAGTAAAATATTACTCAAGTAAAATTTCTAAAGTATTTGGTTTTATATATACTTAAGAATCAAAAGTAAAAGTATAAATGATTTCAAATTCCTTATATTAGGCAACCAGACGGCACCATTTTCTTGTTTAATTAAAAAAAAAACGGATAGCCAGGGGCACACTCCAACATTCAGACATCCTTTACAAACGAAGCATGTGTGTTTAGTGAGTCCGCCAGATCAGAGGCAGTAGGGGTGATCAGGGATGTTCTCTTGATGTGTGTGAATGGAACATTTTCCTGGCCTGCTAAGCATTAAAAATGTAACGAGTTCTTTTGGGTGTCAGGGAAAATGTATGGAGTAAAAAGTATATTATTTTCTTTAGGAATGTAGTGAAGTAGAAGATAAAGTAAGCAAAAATATAAATAATAAAGTAAAGTACAGCTACCCCAAAAAATACTTACGTAGTACTTTAAAGATTTTAACTTAAGTACTTTACACCACTGTATCTCAGGTGGTGAATTATATAGCTGAGGCCTAGGCTAATATGCACAAAAAAGATTAAGACAAATTAATTTCTAGAGACAAAAATAAATCTAATCATTCTTGATCCTATTTTGACAGGTAGCACATCAATTTCAATTATGCATTCCCTGAAAATATTAGATGAAATAGCTAATGTATTTCTTGAATCATACAGCTCTGCCGCTAATGGAAAATAACTATATTTAATTTTATTGTATTATTGTTATCGAGCAAAATGGGTCAATTTATCATGATACTTTTTGACCATAACACCCAACAAATAAGAGCAAGCTTGGCCATTCTTATGAGAGATTTATCTGGTGTTATCAGCTATGTGGAACTGCTAACAAATGGCTAACAAATTACAGTAGAAGAGTCTGTCTTCATGTGCTTCAGGGTTTGCTTAGTAGTTCTGTTCTCACAGTATCAACCTAAATAATCCTATAACATTTCCTGGGTAGCTAAACATGAATCTGTCAATTTCAATTTCCCACACCACATTAGTGTCTTGGTAATTTCTTGAATAGTTTACCAGAGGCCTTAAAATGTCTTTAAAGCGGGGGAGTGAGAAAGAAAGAGAGAAAGACAAAAGTCATCAAGAAATCATACTGTGAACCGACCCTGTTCCTCAGTTTAGTGAATCCCCACTCCTGTAATCCACAGGAAATACAAGATTATTTCCATAAAAAAAAAAATTGCTGGTGAATGTAGGCCAAGCTGGTTCCACTGCATATGCCGGAGACAATACAATCAAATCCAATGCCAGCGAACTGTGTCTTCCTCTTTCTCTGTTGAAGATTGGCAATTTTGCGGGTTTATATGATTTGGCAAGTTCACCCATTTGTTTTGATAATACAAGTCAGCCTTACCCGAGCTTTTAAAGGGAAGGAAAGACACAAGTCAGGAAAAAACATGCAATTTATTACGACCGACAAAACTGCAGTCAGCAAAACTGTCCTGTGTCATTAGGGCCCGGGCCAAATGGGTCCTGTGCCTGTCAGAATGGAATAGGCCTAAGTCTTGTGGAAAGGTGTACTGAGGTAGATAGTCAATTCTGAACGTGATCATATTCTGTCCACAGACGTGGAAATGACACAAACAAAATCATGTTTGACCGCAAATTCCATTCCCTGGGGGAAGCCTTTGTGGAACTCTATGATTGCGTTTTTTTGTGATTATTGCTATCACTGCGGGGATAACGAGAAGCTGCCAGTGTTTGTTGGCTGCAGTGGGTTAATGCCAGAGCTTATTGCATGCCAGGGCCCCTTAGCTAAGGAGCTGTGGCGAATTCACAGCCCTGGGTTTGATATTGAGCTTTTTGGTTCCAAGCCAGACCAGGCGAATGGCAGCACAATGCCATTAGCCCCCTGACATTGTGGATAGAAATAGCTGACGAACAGCTGTCTCAAAGACATACCCCATGGCAGCCGGACAGCACTCCCTCTCCTCGCTTCGTCTTTGATAAGGCCAAAGTAAAAAATAACAGGTTTACAGTACCTTATCATCGGTAAGCCAGACAAGAGACGTGAGGGACGTGCATGTACAGCGACACTGCACCATTAATTTGCATAATGGCTTCTCAAAACCTTGTTATAGTTTGTCTTGAGTATCCATTTCCTTCCACATCCACTCTGCTACTAAATTCCATGTCTCCCCTGAGTGTTCTCTGACGACATCTCCAAACCTGTCTTGGTCTCAAGATTACAGCATCAGGTTAATTGCAAATTGAGGACAATGCATGAAATCGTGGAGATGATAGATGCAAGACTAGATGAGGCAAGGTGTGGGGGAAATGGGATTACAAAGAGAATCCCTAACATCCCTCTGTGAAATCAAATTATCACCTTGGTCTAGGGGTAACTTTTGGGAGAAATTGAATATTTCTTTGAAGAGAACTCGAACAACTCTGACAGAAACATGGACCTGCAAAATACATCTCCATTTTGAAATTGTTGAACAGCAAGGAGTTATATGCACCAACTAATTATTCTGCACTAACAGATTTGATGGCTAGTCTTTAAAGAAAACGTCTAGTATTTTAAATTACATCTAGTATTTTAAATGGAAATGGACATGAATGAAAATCAATAACACAATAATCAGGAGAAAGATAAATTAATGTTTCCTGTGAGATTTCTTGTTGCCAACAATCATTATTGACTTATAATGTGGGGCATTGCCAGAGTCTTTGCTAAACTACCACAATATTCAAGGTTTACATTGCAATAATGACGTCACTGGTTGACAGAGGCTGTTGTACAAAAAAAAGATTACCAAAATGATTGTGTGCCGAGCCTTAAATTGAATATCAATCAAGCCAATAAAGCTGAAAATGTCCATTTTAAGACATAGCACAATGCAGAAACTGCACTATATTATGTAGTAGACACAAATATCTTGGCTAGTTAGCATATGAAGGCTTACGTATGTGCTTAACCCAACCTAAAAAATGTGGCTAATGATTGCTGTTCAGCAAGTTGATGATGATTATACCACCACAGAGAGAGGTCACATGGCTGTGGGACTATACTCATCTCATCCAGGAAGATAAGCAGCTCAGAAGACCCTCAATACACGGTAGCCATAGTGACATTCACCGCTGGGTGCTAATCGCTAACCTCAGAATTTTCAGATTACAGTTAGGTGGGGATGGAACACAAAATGTCTAGTCATTCACTTAGTTTTGCAAATGTGCAAACATCAGGCAGCCACACTGGTAATTTTTGTCCATCCACATCTCCCAAGAGTCATTCAAAAATGTATTTAGTGCTATATTTGAAATGAGGACGAGGGAGAAAACCCACAGCTTGATTGGCATGCAGCAGCCGGTGTTGTTTTAAGTTAAGTGAGCAGTGCACCTCTGCTCTGGAAATTTGTGCGGATTTGATACAGTCCAGTAACTTCGGATTTCAAATTAAATCAAACTTTATTTGTCACATGCACCGAATACAACAAGTGTAGACCTTACCATGAAATGCTTATTTACAAGCAATTTACAACCAACAGTGCAGTTCAAGAAGAGTTAAGAAAAGATTTACCAAATAAACTAAAGTAAAAAAATATATAAAAGTAACACAATAACATAACAATAACGAGGCTATATACAGTGATAAGGAGAGCAGCTACATTAGCTGACAACATGGAAGGGACAAGCACCATGGCTAAGGAAATATTGTATCAAAGATTGTATCAGAGCGTTTGAGGCAAAGTACTGGGTAGAGTTCCCCTCCACCAAATGAGAGAAAGGTTTTCTGCAATAAGTATGTGATTATTTACACTCTTGCTGATTTATACAAAGGGTGGGTCTAATCCTGGAAGCTGATTGGTTAAAACCACATTCCAGCTGGGGTCTATTCCACAAATTACAACCGGCTACATCTATGACGTTAAAATGCCTATTTACTCTGTTTCATCTGACCGTGGAATCCACTGTCTCATCAGCCCAGCCAAGCAATTTATAAACTTGATCTCCACTATAAAAATCATCTAGACATTATCTCACATTTCTTTAAAACTAACATTTAGTTTTCAACAGCAGAGATTTTTCTAAACCTTACTGTCTGTCCCTCCTACATTTGCAACATTGTTTCAATATTCAAAGAGATAGTAATGAACAAGTCGGGAAGAAACAGACAGGCAGGCAGTGTTTCTGAGCCAGTTGAAATCATGAATCAGCTGGCATAATTTTTATGGCTATATACAAAGAAATGTAAATTGAAAAAAGGTTCAGTTTGAAGTGATTGTGTTGTTGGCTAGCTCCTCGGAACAACAGTGGCCTGGTACCCTGTTGCATAAAAGTGAGAACACCCTCGAACCCGGTGTCTCGGGCCTAACAAAACACATGGCAATATTATCACTTAAAAGTATAAGTATATACTCCTGAGACCTAGTCATAAAGATATATAGTGGGGTCTGAAATTATCTGAAATTCCGTTTCCAGTCTCTCCAAAAGAATGTGGTGATCGATGGTGTCAAAGGCAGCACTAAGGTCTAGTAGCACGAGGACAGATGCAGAGCCTCGGTCTGACGCCATTAAAATGTCATTTACCACCTTCACAAGTGCAGTCTCAGTGCTATGATGGGGTCTAAAACCAGACTGAAGCATTTCGTATACATTATTTGTCTTCAGAAAGGCAGTGAGTTGCTGCGCAACAGCTTTTTCTAAAATCTTTGAGAGGAATGGAAGATTCGATATAGGCCCGATAAGTATTTCTATCATTTTCCGGTCAAGGTTGTGGCTTTTTTCAAGAGGCTTTATCACTGCCACCTTTTAGTGAGTTTGTCACATCCGTGATAGAGAGCTGTGTATTATGTTCAACATGAGAGGGCCAAGCACAGGAAGCAGCTCCTTCAGCAGTTTAGTAGGAAGATCCAGTATGCAGCTTGAAGGTTTAGAGGCCATGATTATTTCATCATTTGTGTCAAGAGATATAGTACTAAAACACTTAAGTGTCTCTCCCGATCCAGGCCCTCGCAGAGCTGTGCAGATCCAGGACAGCTAAGCCTGGAGGAATACGCAGATTCAAAGAGGAGTCCGTAATTTGCTTTCTAATGGTCTGATCTTTTCCTCAAGAAGTTCATGAATTTATTACTGCTGAAGTGAAAGCCATCCTCTTTGGGAATGCTGCTTTTTAGTTAGTTCGCAACAGTATCAAAAAGAAATTTGGATTGTTCTTATTTTCCTCGATAAGTTGGAAAGTAGGATGAGCGAGCAGCAGTGAGGGCTCTTCGGTACTGCACGGTACTGTCTTTCCAAGCTAGTCGGAAGACTTCCATTTGGTGTGGCGCCCATTTCCGTCAATTTCCTGGAAGCTCTTCAAAGCTCGGGTATTTTCTGTATACCAGGAGCTATTTCTTATGACAAATGTTTTCGTTTTTAGGGGTGCAACTGCATCTAGGTATTGGCAAGGTTAAATTGAGTTCCTCAGTTAGGTGGTTAACTGATTTTTGGTCCTCTGACGTCCTTGGTAGGCAGAAGGAGTGTCTGGAAGGCATAAGGAATTTTTGTGTTGTCTGAGAATTTATAGCACGACTTTTATGCTCCTTGGTTGGGGTCTGAGCAATTATGTTGTTGCGATTTTGCAAACGTAATAAATGGTGGTCCGATAGTCCAGAGATTATGTGGAAAAAACATGGTAAGATCTACCACATTTGAATTCCATGGACCAAAACTAGGTCCAGATGATGACTGTGGCGTGAGGTAGTCCAGAGACATGTGGACTAGAAAAACCCACTGAGTCGATAATGGCTTCCGAAAAGACTTGCAGTGAGTTGTGGGCTTCGTCCATGTGGAATAGTTAAATCACCAAGAAAATTACATGAATCATGGCATACTGACTATGCTAAGTCGATAGGATACAGGAAATCGCGAGAGGAACGTGGTATAGGCCCAGAGAAGGGCCGTGTAAACAGAGCTAATAAAAGTTATTGAGTAGCCTGCAATGAGATTCAAAATGAACAGACAAAGACTCAGAAAAAAAGGACCGAAAACGCTCATTCAAAAATATATTTTTTATATTATCATAAAAAAGGAAAATAAACATTTCGTTCTTGTTAATCGTAAATGTTGGGCAACACCACCGCCATTTGCGGGAATGCAGACGGGGAGTATAGAGTCACTAGTGTGAACCAGGAGGTGTAGGCCTCACTGAACCAGCAAGACATCATCAGGCTTCCCAAGCCATGATTCAGTCAAAGGCCAATCACATCAGAATTTATGATCATGTGAGTTCATTGACTAGGGATGACTCCTGTCCTGAAGTTGAGGGCGATCTAACAATTAAAAACCCTATTTTTGAGAGCGTGTGAGCTTCGACGATCTCTCAATACCTTGGCAGGAATGGGGGAGGTCTGTTACTAATAAGATTGCTAAGAGCCGAACATCCCAGTGTAATAGTATTTGCCCAAACTCAGGGTCGCGAGGCCAGACACGTCCAATGGGATATGGCTGGAGGCTTAGACTACACTATGACTGTGAACTATTGGCCAACTCCCTAAGCTTGCAGGTTGGCTACAGCCCTGCTGCCATGGCGCTGTCACCCTTATTTCATTGTGGGGCGCTACAGGAGTTAGAGCCCGCTACGTATGTAGAAAGATGAGGAGCCCCTCCGCAGGAGTGGAGTCCGTTCACTGCTCAGCGGCGTTGGTCCTGTTTGTGGGTGAGTCCCCAGAAAAGAGGCCATTATCATCAAATTCTATCTTTTGGGAGGGCAGAGAAAACAGTTTTCAACCAGCGATGAGTGTCAGGAACTCCTGCTGTTGAGAGCTCGTACACTGCACCCCCTGAACTGGAGGAGAGGCCCAGAGACAATTGACTCGAGGCCCGAGCACATCTTTTAGCTGATTTACACGCCTGAAAGCTTGTTGCATCTTGGTGACCTCTGACTGTCTCATACCTAACATCGTTGGTAGCCGGACGTGCAGGATACATATTCGTATATCTTAACTCGCATCAAGATTTGCTTTAGCCGCACCCATCTGTAGATAGCCTAACGTCGTAGCCCTGCCGCTTGGTTAACAGTGTATGATCGCTGGTGGGTATGCATTCGCACTCTTAACTCAATACGCGATCAGGTACCACTGGAATCCGCCCATGGATAGCGTTTTCAATTCTGTCAGCTATGGTGGGAGCCAGATCGGCGCTTCAGACCCTCCGTAACGGCGGATAAACAGAACAGACCTCAGGACCGACCCGACTCCGCTAATAATGGGGCCACGCCTGGAGAAACCGGTTGAAAGTTTCTGTCGGCTGAATAAGCGACACGTTGAGATCCTACAGCGTTTCCCTCCAGACAGTCCATAGAAAGTGTGTCCCGGCTGCGGAGACTGTGCGGGGGATTATACTACGTATCTGTACTGTACTGCGTCGGCACAGACGCGTTTCTTCCTTATCTACACTGAACATCCCGCTTGCCTACACGAGATCCTTGCGATCCGCGCTAGCTGGTGTCTTGTAGCACAGCATTTTCGCCGTAAGGCGATCGTTCTCCTGTATATTATGAGTACAGCGACTGCAATTAGAAGACATCATGTTTATGTTACTACTTAGCTTCGGCTGTTGAAGGTGTTGACGAACCATGTCCAGATAAAGCGTCCGGAGTGAAAAAGTTGAATGAGGGAAAAAAGTTGCGATGGAAAAAAACTAAAAATATAAACGGTAATTAAAAACAAAAACAAAACAAAAAAACGTAAAGTTGTCAGCTAGCAAAGTAAAGTTGGCAGCAAAACGCACAGCAACAAAACGCACAGTTAACTAGACATATTGACGTGATCTGTTGTTAGCTAACTAGCTATGTAACCTATCATGTCTGTCATCAGCAATTGTGATTAAACACCATTAAAAACAATGTTGAAAAGAGGATGTTAGCTAACTTTGCTAAGTAGGCCTACATTGGTTGAAGAAACAGCCCTTCTGCTGCTTGACAGGCAGAGCCCCCAAAGAACGGGAAATTAACCTAAACCACTCATACTTGTATAGTTCACTTTTATTTTATATCACTCATATCACATTCATGGTTAGTGGTGTAAAGTACTTAATTACTTTAAAGTACTACTTAAGTTAATTTGTTTAGTATCTGTACTTTACAATATATATTTGACAACTTTTACATCACCACATTTCAAAAGAAAATAATGTACTTTTTACTCCATACATTTTTCCTGACACCCAAAAATACTCTTTACATTTTGAATGATTAGCAGCACAGAAAATGGTCCAATTCACACACGTCAAGAGAACATCCCTGGTCATCCCTACTGCCTCTGATCTGGTGGACTCACTAAACACAAATGCTTTATTTGTAAATTATGTGTAAGTGTTGGAGTGTGCACCTGGCTATCCATAAATATAAAAAACAAGAACATTGTGCCGTCTGGTTGGCTTAATATAAGGAATAAGAAATTATTTATACTTTTACTGTTGATACTTAAGTATATTTTATTAAATATATTTACTTTTGATATTTACGTTTTTTTTTTACCAAATACTTTTACTCAGGTAGTATTTACTGGGTGACTTTAATTTACACTTGAGTTATTTTCTATAAAGGTATCTTTACATTTACTCAAGTATGACAATTGAGTACTTTTTTCACCACTGTTAAATGGTGGCCAATATTGAGCGATATCGTGAGGCTACTCTCACGTATCTGAAATTACATGATCAATAGTTTACTGATCATGAAAAGCATGCAGTTTCTTGCTGTATAACTCTGATGATGGAGCTAAATGTGTGCAATTGTTTTACATGGAATAATCCAAAATGTGTAGTTCTGACTATGCTCTTCAAGAGGTGATGATACAGTATTACAACCAAATAGTTAACGTTTATTTAACAATCCATTCAAAACGGCACACAGTTGTCAATGGTTTTAGCGGAGCTGGGGTCTCGATTCCCACCAGCAGGCAAATTGAACACTCTGCACTTTGTTGTTACGTTTTATTGATAACAATCAATTAAATTACTATTCTAATTCCTAATTGTATGGAGGATACATTATGCAAATAAAAGATGACTGGTCATTGGTCAAGATAATCCGATCAGATTGTGATGTCATGATCTGGGCCAAAAACTCCATCCCACCTGGACATGCTAAAATTCCAGATTTGAAATATCATTAAAAAAAGAGGAAAATCAACTGAACTGCACTGCCCCTTTAACCCGGGAAACACCAGGATAACAGATTTGGAATGCAGCCTGCCCTCAGTATGTATAGTTACAGTGCATTTGGAAAGTATTCAGACACCTAAACTTTTTCCAAATTTTCTTACGTTACAGCCTTATTCTAAAATGTATTAAATCGTTTTTTTTCCCTCATCAATCTACAAACAATACCCCATAATGACCAAGCAACAACGGTTATTTTTTAAATTTTTGCATATGATATTAAAAATAAAAAACGGAAATCTAATTTACTTAAGTATTCAGACCCTTGAGCTCTTGTTTCATCATGGTCTGAGAGTATCTAGGTGCCTTTTGGCAAACTTCAAGTGGGCTGTCATGTGCCGTTTACTGAGGAGTGGCTTCAGTCTGGCCACTACCATAAAATGCCTGATTGGTGGAGTGCTGCAGAGATGGTTGTCGTTATGGAAGGTTCTCCCATCTCCATAGAGGAACTCTGGAGCTCTGTCAGAGTGACCATCTGGTTCTTGGTCACCTCCCTGACCAAGGCCCCTCTCCCACGATTGCTCAGTTTAGCGCGCGAACAACTCTAGGAAGAGTCTTGGTGGTTCCAAACATCTTCCATTTAAGAATGATGGAGGCCACTGTGCTCTTGGGGACCTCAAATGCTGCCGACATTTTGTGGTACCCTTTCCTAGATCTGTGCCTCGACACAATCCTGTCTCGGAGCTCTACGGACAATTCCTTGAACCTCATTGCTTGGTTTTGCTCTGACATGCACTGTCAAGTGTGGGACCTTATGAAGACAAGTGTGTGCCTTTCCAAATCATGTCCAATCAATTGAATTTACCACAGGTGCAAATGAGCCCAATTTCGAGTCTCATAGCAAAGGGTCTGAATACTTATGTAAATAAGGTATTTCTGTTTTTTATTTTCAATACATTTGCAAAAAATTCTAAAAACATGTTTTCGCTTTTTCATCATGGGGTATTTTGTGTAGATTGATGAGGGAACATTTTAATCTAATACATTTTAGAACAAGGTTGTAACTTAACAAATGTGGAAAAAGTCGAGGGGTCTAAATACTTTCCAAATGCACTGTATGGCTAACACCTCTCAGGAAGAGAGTATTGTTGTGTTATAGCCTGAATTTAAAATGTATTAAATTGAGATTGTGTCACTGGCCTACACACAATACCCCATAATGTCAAAGTGGAATTATGTTCATGCCAAATACTAGTGCTTAACATGATTTTTGGATGACTACCTCATCTCTGTACCCCATACATTCAATTATCTCTAAGATCCTTCAGTCGAGCAGTGAATTTCAAACACAGATTCAACCACAAAGACCAGGGAGGTTTTCCAATGCCTTGCAAAGAAAGGGCAGCAATTGGTAGATGGGTAAAAAAAGCAGACATTGAATAACCCTTTGAGCATGGAGAAGTTATTATTAATTCAACTTTGGATGGCGTATCAATACACCCACAGTCACTACAAAGATACAGGTATCCTTCCTAACTCAATTCCGGAGAGGAAGGAAACCACTCAGGGATTTCATGAGGCCAATGGTGATTTTAAAACAGTTACAGAGTTTAATGGCCGTAATAGGAGAAAACACTGATGATGGATCAATTACATACTCCACAATACTAACCTAAATGACAGAGTGAAAAGAAGGAAGCCTGTACAGAATAAAAATATTCTAAAACATGCATCCTGTTTGCAATAAGGCACTAAAGTAAAACTGAAAAAAATATGGCAAAGAAATTAACTATGTCCTGAATACAAAGCATTATGTTTGTGGCAAATACAACACACCACTGAGTACCACTCTTCATACACTACATGACCAAAAGCATGTGGACACCTGCTCGTCGAACATCTCATTCCAAAATCATGGGCATTAATATGGAGTTGGTCCCCCCTTGCTACTATAACAGCCTCCACTCTTCTGGGAAGGCTTTCGACTAGATGTTGGAACATTGCTGCAGGGACTTGCAGGGTCACAAGCAGCTTATAGGCAAGAGTTGGCTTTTACATAGAGGCACAAAGAAAGTGTAAGAATATTCAAAGATAAATATACAACGTAGAGGACTTAAGGTCAAGAGGGAAATAATAATCAAATGGAAAAAAAGTTGTTTTTCTGTAATGTGGAACTGAAGATTAATGGGCCAGGGACATGGGAGGAATTTCGGTCCAGGACTCATAGCTACATGTGGTAAGTTCTCATTGGTCCAAATTGTCTATACATTGAGCCTGAAATGGGATACTTGTTATTTGGCCATTGGCCCAATTTTACTGCAAGGAATTCAAATTGGTCAACCACAGGGTAGGGTTGGGTTATAAACTACATCCTGTCTCTTTGTTCAGATGAGAAGACATTTAGAACAGGGAAGAATGACCATCTACCATCTACTTAGCAGCATAACAACTATGATTTGTTCTCTTTGAATAAATATATGTTTCTCCCCCTGATTTGCTTTGGGGTCTGTGTTATTGAAGAATAACATCAACTGCTAACAAAAGGGAAAGTTCAGCTGACAAGGGCAACTACAAGCTATTAGAGGTAATTGCACGTTACGATGCTTTACTTGCTGAGCATATGGAAGTTTCTACTGTCGTCTCTGGGATGTAGAAATCAATTCAGAATGATCTATTACAAGTGAGATTAAAAAGAGTTCGACGCAGGGCATTTTTTTGCATGCGCTCAAGTAGGCTTTCTTTCCACTTTCTTCCATTATTTATTTAGCAAAGGTGATAACACAATCACTCCGGACAGACAGAAGTAAAAACTCATTACATAAATGTTGCAGCAGCCCAGGCTATACCTAAACATTAGAGATCTGACATGCTGTATGGGATGAACATGCATCAATGATTTTAGTCCTTGCTTGGACTAACTCATTCTTAGTCCTTACTAGGACTAACTCTCCAACACCATCCATCCATGATGAGCCTGTACTGCACTGAAGCCTATGAACACCTCAATTCATGCCTCATACCCTTATTCAATCACTGCTGTGATCCCTTCCCAACACTGTAAGTAGCCCTCTCATTCCCATTCCCCATAATATTATACAATAAATGTCTTTATTAAATGCTTTAGGTTAAAATAATTAGTCTTTGCTGATTTTTGAAACATGCTTTGTCATCTCCGTGCGGTCTGCGCCTATACCCGGTGGTCTCCCATCCTCCTCAATTTTTCAAGTCAACAACCTCTACTGTGTTATGGGTAGGCTTGTCATTGGCAAGGAATCAGCAGTTTTTTAAGATAAAAAGAAACGTAATAGAGCTAAGCACGGGCAAATTCCTAGAAAAACTGGTTTAGTCTGCTTTCCAACAGACACTGGGAGACTGTAACGGTGGTCCTCCTCCTCTTCAACCGAAAAGGAGGAGTATTGAGGGAACCAAGGCGCAGCGGGTTGTGAACACATAATATTTATTAAAGACAAGACGAAAACACGAACTTCACTATAAACTAACAAAACAACAAACGGAGTAGACAGACCTGAACGACGAACTTAATTAAACACGAGAACGCACGAACAGGGAAAATAGCCTACACATAAAATGACGATGTACAACACAAACCGAACAGTCCCGTATGGTGCGACAAACACTGACACAGGAGGCACCACCCAACACGAACACTGTGAAACAACCTACCTAAATATGACTCTCAATTAGAGGAACGCCAAACACCTGCCTCTAATTGAGAGCCATACCAGGCAACCCTTAAACCAACATAGAAACAGACAACATAGAATGCCCACCCAAACTCACGTCCTGACCAACTAACACATGCAACAAACTAACAGAAATAGGTCAGGAACGTGACATAACCCCCCCTTAAGGTGCGAACTCCGGGCGCACCAGCAGAAAGTCTAGGGAGGGTCCGGGTGGGCATCTGACCACGGTGGTGCTCAGGCTCTGGACGAGGTCCCCACCCCACCATAGTCAATCCCAGCTTACGTTTACCCCTTATCATGACCACCCTCTTATTTCCCACCTAATTTAAGGGGCAACACCAAGATACAGGACAGCTCCGGGACAAGGTAGCTCAGGACAGAGAAATAGCTCAGGACAGAGGGATAGCTCAGGATAGAGAGGTAGCTCAGGATAAAGAGGTAGCTTAGGATAGAGGGGCAACTCCGGACTGAAAGGCAGCTCCGGACAGAGAGACAGCTCTGGACTGAGGGGCAGTTCTGGGTAAATAGCCGCTCTGGGCTAAGGGACAGCTCATGACTGGCTGACGACTCTGGACGCTCATGGCTGGCGACGCTCTGGACGCTCATGGCTGGCTGACGGCTCTGGACGCTCATGGCTCACTGACGGCTCTGGACGCTCATGGCTCACTGATGGCTATGGACGCTCATGGCTCACTGACGGCTCTGGACGCTCATGGCTGGCTGACGGCTCTGGACGCTCATGGCTGCTGACGGCTCTGGACGCTCATGGCTGGCTGACGGCTCTGGACGCTCATGGCTCACTGGCGGCTCTGGCAGATCCTGTCTGGTTGGCGGCTCTGGCAGATCCTGTCTGGTGGCGGCTCTGGCAGATCCTGTCTGGTTGGCGGCTCTGGCAGATCTGTCTGGTGCGGCTCTGGCAGATCCTGTCTGGTTGGCAGCTCTGGCAGATCCTGACTGACGACTGGCTCTAGCGGCTCCTGACTGACTATCGGCTCTGACGGCTCGGGACAGACGGGCGGCTCTAATGGCTCGGGACAGACGGATGGCTCAGACGGCGCTGGGGAGACGGATGGCTCAGACGGCGCTGGGGAGACGGATGGCTCGACGGCGCTGGGGAGACGGATGGCTCAGATGGCGCTGCGGAGACGGATGGCTCAAATGGCGCTGGGGAGACGGATGGCTCAGATGGCGCTGCGGAGACGGATGGCTCAGACGGCGCTGCGGAGACGGATGGCTCTGGCTGATCCAGTCTGCCGGAAGGCTTTGGCTGCTCCTGTCTGGCGGAAGGCTCTAGCGGCTCCTGTCTGGCGGAAGGCTCTAGCGGCTCCTGTCTGGCGGAAGGCTCTGTAGGCTCATGGCAGACGGGCGGCTTTGCAGGCTCATGGCAGACGGACAGTTCAGGCGCCGTTGGGCAGACGGCAGACTGGCCGGCTGAGACGCACTGTAGGCCTGGTACGTGGTGCCGGAACTGGAGGCACCGGACTGGAGACACGCACCTTCAGGCTAGTGCGGGAGCAGGGACAGGGCACACTGACCTCTCAAAGCGCACTATAGGCCTGGTGCGTGGTACCGGCACTGGTGGCACCGGGCTGAGTGCACGCACCTCAGGACGAGTACGGGGAGAAGGAACAGTGCGTACAGGGCTCTGGAGACGCACAGGAGGCTTAGTGCGTGTTGTCGAACTGGAGGCACCGAACTGGATACACGCACCATAGGAAAAGTGCGTGGAGGAGGAACAGGGCTCTGGAGACGCACTGGAAACCTGGTGCGTAGTGTAGGCACTGGTGGTACTGGGCTGGGGCGAAAAGGTAGCGCCGGAAATACCGGACCGTGCAGGCGTACTGGCTCTCTTGAGCATTGAGCCTGCCCAACCTTACCTGGTTGAATGCTCCCGGTCGCCCGACCAGTGCGGGGAGGTGGAATAACCCGCACCGGGCTATGTAGGCGAACCGGGGAAACCATGCGTAAGGCAGGTGCCATGTATGCCGGCCCGAGGAGACGCACTGGAGACCAGACGCGTTGAGCCGGCCTCATGACACCTGGCTCAATGCCCAATCTAGCCCTACCAGTGCGGGGAGGTGGAATAACCCGCACCGGGCTATGGAATACCCCCCCCAAGAAATGTTTGGGTGTTACTCACGGGCTTTTCGGGCTTCCGTGCAAGACGCGTCCCTCATAACGCCGGTTCCCTTCTCCGGTTGCCTTGCTCTCCTCAGTGCTCCCAGCTGTTCCCATGGGAGGCGATCCCTTCCAGCCAGGATCTCCTCCCATGTGTAGCAACCTTTACCGTCCAATACATCGTCCCAAGTCCATTCCTCCTTCTTGCGCTGTCCCTTACTCCGTTTACACCGCTGCTTGATTCTGGATTGGTGGGTGGTTCTGTAACGGTGGTCCTCCTCCTCTCAACCGAAAAGGAGGAGTATTGAGGGAACCAAGGCGCAGCGGGTTGTGAACACATAATATTTATTAAAGACAAGACGAAAACACGAACTTCACTATAAACTAACAAAACAACAAACGGAGTAGACAGACCTGAACGACGAACTTAATTAAACACGAGAACGCACGAACAGGGAAAATAGCCTACACATAAAATGACGATGTACAACACAAACCGAACAGTCCCGTATGGTGCGACAAACACTGACACAGGAGACAACCACCCACAACGAACACTGTGAAACAACCTACCTAAATATGACTCTCAATTAGAGGAACGCCAAACACCTGCCTCTAATTGAGAGCCATCCCAGGCACCCTTAAACCAACATAGAAACAGACAACATAGAATGCCCACCCAAAACTCACGTCCTGACCAACTAACACATACAACAAACTAACAGAAATAGGTCAGGAACGTGACAGAGACAAATTCACCTTTCAGCAGGACAATAACCTAAAACTCAAAGCCAAATATAAACTGTTGCTTACCAAGACGACATTGAATGTTTGTGAGTGGCCCAGTTAAATCTGCTTGAAAATCTTTAGCAGCACTTGAAAATGGATGTCTAGCAAAGATCAACAACCAACTTAACAGAGCTTGAAGAGTTTTTAAAAGAATAATGTGCATAATTTTTTTTATTGGTAGTTAGTCTAGCCAACTTCTTTTGTCATTCTCACTCAGATATCATATTAAAACTGTAGGGGGCAGTATTTTCGTTTTTGGCTAAAAGACGTACCCATTTCAAACTGCCTATTTCTCAGCCCCCGAAACTAGAATATGCATATAATTGTCAGATTAGGATGGAAAACACTCCAAAGTTTCCAAAATTTTGTCTGTGAGTTTAACAGAACTGATATTGCAGGCTAAAACCTGAGGAAAATCCAATCAGGAAGTGCCTCTGTTTTGAAACCTCTCTGTTCTTATGCATCCCTATCACCCATTTAAAGGGATATCAACCAGATTCCTTTTTCTATGGCTTCCCTAAGGTGTCAACAGCCTTTAGACATGGTTTCAGGCTTTTATTTTGAAAAATGAGCGAGAACCAGCACATTGCGTAAGTGGATAGGTGGGGGCTCTCAGAGTGAGTTGTGCGCAACAGAGAAAGGCGGCCATTGTTACTCCCGGTCCTATTGAAAAACCAACACTCCCGGTTGATATATTATCGAATAGATATTTGAAAAACAACCTGAGGATTGATTATAAAAAACGTTTCACATGTTTCTGTGGACATTATGGATATTATCTGGAATTTTTGTCTGCGTTGTCGTGACCGCTTTTTCCTGTGGATTTCTGAGCATAACGCGCCAAACGAACGGAGGTATTTGGATATAAAAATATCTTTATGGAACAAAAGGAACATTTGTTGTCTAACTGGGAGTCTCGTGAGTGAAAACATCCGAAGATCATCAAAGGTAAACGATTAATTTGATTGCTTTTCTGATTTTCGTGACCAAGTTACCTGATGCTAAGTGTACTTAATGTTTTGTCGAGCGATCGATAAACTTACACAAACGCTTGTATTGCTTTCGCTGTAAAGCATAATTTCAAAATCTGAGACGACAGGTCTAAGCAAAATTTTGCAATATTGCACTTGTGATTTCATGAATATGAATATTTTCTAGTAATATTATTTGACTGTGGCGCTATGCTATTCAGCGTTGCTGATGACAATTATCCCGGATCCGGGATGGGTGGTTCAGAAAGGTTAACGTGGCATAAGACATGGCAAAATATGTATAATTTTAGGGATATTTTAAAAAGCTTTATTTAGACAGTTTAGTCTCATTGAGATAAAAAACTATTTGTCAAGAGACACCTGGTCCCACCAAGACAGCAGGAGGAGGGAATAATGTTTCAGATAAATATCAGACATAACAACTTACTGACATAGACACACCATAAACAAAATTTGACAGACACACATACAGTACGTTACAATTACAGAAACATACAAGCATCATAGATACAAATCTATCATATGTACCACCGCATGAAGTCCTAATGACAATCAAATTCCTCAGTAACATATAACTCAACCAAACTTTTAAACTCCTCCAAGGAAACAAGATCTTTTAGTTTCAAGCTGGTCTGGAGAGAATTCCAAGACCACGTAGCTGAGTAACTAAAACACTTTTTTCCATGATCCGTTCTGATTTTAGGAACTGTTAAAAGTAAGTAGGAGTGAGACCGTAACTTTTCTTGCCGCTTTTCTTTTCTGACCTAAAAGAAAAGCGGCAGTTGTAGCTTTAAAAAAATGCTTTCAAACTGCAAAAGATTATCTCCACCCCATGGCTAAATGGGTAGAATTGCAGGAAATTAGCTCTAAAACAGCAAAAAAATATTATTTCTCCCATGGAAAAATCTGTAGAATCAGAGCTGCCGGAAAACATGTGGCGAGACAGCATTTGCCCCAGTACTTTTCAATCTGGTATGGCGCCGCCACACCACTTTCAAAGCAGCACCATGAATGCGTTTACCAAACATATGCCACGTTCAAAACAACTGGGAAATCGTTTTGAGCAGTCAACCAACTCTGAGTTCCATGTCGGAAACTCTGACATCTTTCTAGCGCTCAGACCTTCCGACCTGAAGATCACTGACGTCATGATGTGACCTTTTTTTCCCAGAGTTCCAAGTTGTCTTGAAAGCACCATTATTCATTAGTTCACGTCACAGAAAAACTTCTGCAACGGAAAAGAAAGCAGGCGTTTCCTTTTGGACAAGTTGACATAGCACCTCACCCAATTTCCTTTGCCTCTCTTTTGTCTAGTGAATACAACCCTGTCTCTAGGATTTTAAGCAGTAACCCCACGCTCGCTGCAACAGGTGGTTTCACAGTAGTCTTCTAGCTACAGCTTATAGAGCCTATAAACCACGCCTCTAAACAACTCGGTTTGGTTGCACCAGCACTTCGTTGCTTGACTCTGCACTCTGCACTTGTTTTTTTCTTGTCTCACGCTCCTCTACAGTCTGTGGAATAGTCGTCACAAAGGTTAACACTAGCTTCTATAGCCACAAACTGATAAACCACACCCATTCCTACAATTTCTATTCTTAAAATCTGATTTTAAACCTAGCCTTAACCTTAACCACACTGCTAACCTTATGCCTATCCCTAAACTTAAACTAATACCAAAAAGCAAACTTTGACTTTGTGGCTGTGGTATCTGACTTTGTGGCTGTGGAATCTGACTTTGTGGCTGTGGAATCTGACTTTGTGGCTGTGGAATCTGACTTTGTGGCTGTGGAATCTGACTGAGGCTATATAGAAGCTAGTGGAAACCAAGTGGAATCCTGCCGGAATCTGACTTTGTGGCTGTGTTATTTAGTGGAAACCCTTCTCTCCTGCCTGCCTCATGAAAGAGTGTTCAGGGCAAACAAGGCACTATATGTTTTAATAAAAGCAGTTTAGTAAGTCGTCTAAAACTATCTAGAATTATCCAATCTATAGCTAGGTCACAAAACTACTAACGTTAGCTTTAGAGTAGCCTAGCTAGATAGCTAGCTAACTTCCGCTAGCTAGGTTGATGCAATCATGCAGCCAGCCGCTAATATTAATAATTTAGACTCACTGAATAAATGTGTTTGGCACAGGATAAAGAAGATACAATTATCTGCTGCTGCTATCCAAGGCCAATTGATACTGAAGTGCCTGAAAAGGTTAGTCAGACATTTTGTTAGTCCATTAATGTTTTTTGGCATATTATTATATTTCCACTGCTGGTGATTATTCACAAATATTTGTGGCACAAATTTCACTGTCATAAAAGTAAAAAATCAACAAATTCGCCACAGAGCAGTCGGCACAGATCAATTGAAAACATTTGCCCAACCATAACAAAATGGATGGCTAATGCAGAAAGAGAGAATTGGTAGATTCTGGCACAACCATAACTTTCACAAATACGATAGGCAACCATGGTGTCAGTATTTTTCGACTAGCAGGTTAGGTTAGAATAGAGTGCAATAGAATGAGTGACATTCAATAAAATCTACTTCATTAAAACGGGGATATTATTTTCAATTAAAATGTTGAAAATAGTTGATTTAATGATTGAATATATAAATTTAACAGGCAATCAGTTCCTACAGTGAGCGCCAGGGAACCAATCAGGAAAACACAAGGTTAGTGGTATTATTACTTACACATAACAAAAATACTTTGCTACAAAGTCTACTGTGTATAGTGTTAAATGTAACCCTGCCTTACATAAAGCTTCCAGAATTAATAATTGCAGAAGAGCACTGTAATGAGATGAACTAATAGTTTTCAGGACATAAAATGTAAATACTTTTCTACACTGAAACCTGTCTGTCTTTTTTATTTTTCAAAGTCAACTGCTTAACAGTGTGTGTGTGTAGACTGAAATTAATATTTAAAAATACACTGTAACCATTCTTTGCATAACGCTCAGCCCTGCCATAGGAGTTCACTAAACGACAGAGTATGTTGTCCATTGAAGTTGTTCTCTGGCTCTTTTGATATCAGATTCATAATGAATCACAACAAGGTTTGTGGTAGTTGGAAAGTTTTTTTTCCGCCTCAGGTCAGGTGAGTTTAGAATTCACATGACCCGACAAGAAAACCCCCAGACCTATAGTCATAGCACAGATGAAAAGGGAAGCTATCTATAATAATAATAATATTTTGTCATAGCCTATGAATAGAACCCAGAGTTTTACCTGACCAGGTCATGAGATCAGGAAAAACTCCAAGCCCCAGAAAAGACACATGGGCATTTTGCCACACATCTCTTGAACCTGTGGAGCCACCTCTGTGTAAAATTGCAGGAAATTAACTTCAAAACAAAAAAATGTATCTCTGCCGTCAAGAGGGGGGCCACTAAAATGATTTGCTGTGAGGTAGACGATCCAAAGTCCTTCACAAGACCCAGAATGACCAGGCCTGTGTTGATTCCCGTGTCGTGTGGCTCAGTTGGTAGAGCATGGCGCTTGCAACGCCAGGGTTGTGGGTTCATTCCCCACGGGGGGACCAGGATGAATATGTATGAACTTTCCAATTTGTAAGTCGCTCTGGATAAGAGCGTCTGCTAAATGACTTAAATGTAAAATGTAATGTAAATGATTCAGCTTTGCACAATCACATGGATTCTGCTTACATTCTGCTTACATATGTCTAATGGTTAACCCTATATTGATTCTGCTTACTACTTCTAAGAAAACAGCATAGATACTGGAAAATTCTCAAGGTACTGGAAAATTTCCAATAGACGGCGGCACCCCCAACCAAATCTCGCTTAGGGCCCCCAAAAGGCTAGAGCTGGCCCTGCGTAATCAACAGGTGTAACAAATGGACTGGGTGGGGGGCGAATTTGACCATGTCAAGAGCACTTAAGGCAGTGGGTTCTGAAAAACAATGACAAAATAAATATTACAAATAATATTTTGGGGGAAATTATTTCACCAGCCAAAAGCAGCACTTTGGCGACTGGAAGTGCAAAGGAGCGTGTGCTCTGCAAAGGTAAAGTCCTATCTGTGCACATGCCTGTATAGGGGCTTCTTCCATCATAAGCACCTTAGTTCCATCATAAGCACAGCCAACACTTAGAATCGTATCATTTAACCAGACATAAACCACTCTTATTTTACTTTAAATCGGCAAAGCAACGTTGGACTCATAGTTAATACAACTTATTATAGTGAGTGTAAGAATAATGAGAAAGTGTTTTACCTGAGAAAGACGTTTTCGCCTTGCCTGACGGTAATATTGTCCATCACTTTACTATCGGTTTGGGATTCCCCTTGACTGTGGACAGGCAAACCTGCGGGGACAAGAAACAGCAGTCTGAAAGACAGAACCACCAGGCACTTCCAAGACACGGTAAAGTATCCACAAATACCCATCTTCGGTTTATAAATCCCACTGCTTGTCGAGACAATGCTTCCGTTGTTTTAAAAGGCAAATGCGTATAGCGGTCCTGTGGAGCGAGCGCGGGTTAGTTAATAGCCTACTGTTCATCTGTTAATCCAAATATGTTTTCCAGCTACAGCATAGTCTATGCAAGAGGGTAGCTATCCTTACTGCGCACTCCAAAATATATTGGCAGTCTGTTCCATTCTGTTCCGCAGCTCGCATGGAAATGTTTACTTTTCCTTTCCGAATGGTCCAAATGCTTGTATTGATGATGACAGTGCGCAATTTCACGTTCATTGAAAATGAACGGTTGCAGTCGTGGACAGCACGCAGAGCAAACCTAAAACAGGTATTTCGGTTGAGATGACGTGATAAAACTTAAACCACTGGTGCCAAATCCGAAGAAGAGAGCACAAACAACAACACACATGCGTGATTAACTCTTGTGATTGACTCTATACAATATAGTTTTAGTGATCTCCACTATCCCTTCAGCACTCGGGGTTTGTTGCACATTTCAAATAGGCAGGGATAGCAGCACTAATGTCCTTTCTATTTTCACTCAAAACCAAAAACGAGTATCAGGTTCATTGAATCCATTATTTTCCCCAATCTTTACACGTATGCACCACCAATTTGAGTTTGTTGCTAAACCCCCTCACAGTAAGAGCTCTGGCAAGAGGAGGGAGAATGGGGGAGGGGGGTGGGGTTGTCATGGTAGCAGGGACCTTGGTGAATAGCTCTGTACAGGTGTGTGGACATTACTGTTAATCAAGGATGCAATTGTAAACATGGATAAACTGTGTGTGTTTTTATGCAGATGCTATAGACTAGACCTACAGATAGACTATATTATTCAAACCTTGAACCGGGGAAATTTAAGTGAAATTGCTGGGTATGACTCAACTGTTTCGGTGGTGTGGATAAAGGCATGCGGACTAAATATACTGCCCATGACTCATAACATGCATTTTCACACCCCTGGCTATTACATTTGTGTCAATCATCTAATAGCAGTGCATTTATTTTATTTTTACCCCTTCTCCCCAATTGGTAGTTACAGTCTTGTACCATCGCTGAAACTCCCGTACGGACTCGGGAGAGGTGAAGGTCGAGAGCCATGCATTCTCAGAAACACGACCCTGCCAAGCCACACTGCTTCTTGACACACTGCTCGCTTATCCCCGAAGCCAGCCGCACCAATGTGTCGGAGGAAACACTGTATAACTGGCAACCGTGTCAGCATCCCGCCACAGAAGTCCCTTCCGGCCAAACCCTCCCCTAACCCGGACGACGCTGGGGCTAATTGTGCGTCGGCTCATGGGTCTCCCAGTCGCGGCCGGCTTCGACACAGCCCGGGATCGACCCCGGATCTGTAGTGATGCCTCAAGCACTGCAGTGCCTTAGACCGCTGCACCACTCGGGAGGCCTAATAGCAGTGCATTTATATAGCCTAAGCGAGCCATCATTCCAGGAGTTCCATTATTGATTCCTAAAAATCATTTGTGCAGCCAAAGTTTAAATGAGTGTGAAGGGTAGGTCCTTAAAAATTGGCAGTTCAACGGCAGTTATTTAGTGGAAGACTCTCCTATACACTTTAAGCCTATCTTTTAAGGAGGGCCAAATGAAATTATAGGCAGTCGTTATTAAAAGTATAGAACAGGAAACACTTTGAAACCAAAAATGAGTGTTTTTATAGTAGAAATGAAAACCAAAAATGAGAAACCAAAAATGAGTTGAACTTTGAAACCAAAAATGAGTGTTTTTATAGTAGAAATGTTACAACCGCCATTTTGTGACTACTGAACATGACCCTGTGTCTGTCAAACACAATGACGCAATCACAGAATGAGATTCTATTTATATGGACACAACCACCAATCAGGAAACAGAAACACATCCACATAGTTTAACAATTACTGTAGCAGGTATGCAATGAGTAATTACCACTGGGTGGATAGTTTGCTTTTGTACATTCTCAATATCATTCAACAACTAACTACTTGCTCAATGTCTTTCTTTATGCATTATTAAAATAAAAAAACAGGCTTCATATAGTTTTAGCACCTAAAGTAAAGGCATACACAATTGCAACTTTTTTACCGTATTTATTGCTGATATCAGTCCTATGAGTCAGTCAAAATATTTATTTTCAGCCATTTTATAAAAGCTGGGTGTGTTTGATTATGTTTATAACCCAAAATGTTCCCTGATGTAGAAATGACCCTTTGTGATACACGCACACATATTTGCCACATACAGTATATGTCATCGGAGCCATTGAAACTCAGTGAACAATAGATTGCAATTTGCTTAATCTAGCCTAATTTAGGTCCTCAACAAAAGGCACGCATATGCACAGTCTGTCACAGTTCATGTAAAGTAATGTATGTGGCAGCTAAGTGTATGTCAGTCTGTACTTCTGTCTGGACCAGTCATAAAAGGGGAAGGTCCTCCATGGTCATGCGCCCGGCTGATGATGCTTATTTTTGTTCAGTGTAATTGCATCCCATTAGAACTTTGTGAAAAGCCAATACAGCAAATTTGAATGTTTTACTGAGTTTTCCCATAGTGTGGAATAACTGGAATTGCTTTTGGCACGTCCGGGAAGGTGCGCGACCGCGATATGCTCGTCTAGAGTTTTGAGTTCCAGGAAAAAAACTATAATTAGAAGTAAGCAAACAAGACGTGAAAAAACGTCCAGAGAGGCGTCAGTCACCAAAAGGAGTCTGTTGAAGAAGACGGTGGTTATGGCTTTGGAGAGGGACTCCAAGTGGCTCGGGATTCGGAATGTGATGGTGTACCC
Organism: Salvelinus sp. IW2-2015; assembly: GCF_002910315.2. NCBI lineage: Eukaryota > Metazoa > Chordata > Actinopteri > Salmoniformes > Salmonidae > Salvelinus > Salvelinus sp. IW2-2015. The sequence goes on along the minus strand of NC_036860.1, from coordinate 32,702,061 downwards.
CCGCCCCACAGGGATGAGTCATCTCCCAGATCTCAATCATAGGAGGGGCTCAAGCAATCGACAAGAGAGAAGGCCCTATAGCTCAAGGTGCCCGGTGGACATCTTGGAAGTGGAAGAGACCATTAGTTTCTAATAAAAAGATTGATGCCGATGGACCCCTCTTTATCACCCCTTGGTAATGTCTCCCTGACTGGAAGGCAGATTACGGAAGGCAGATTAAGTGCACTTTGCAGTGACACTATATTCAGCCATCACAGTGTGGGGGCAGTAAAGGTATTGGGCAGTATGAGCACCAACTCGTTTTGAGAGATGAACATGCGTTCTACCTGACCACAGGTTAGGCGGGAGTTACATGTATTTTCTAAAGTGTCTTCGTTTGAATCTGTCTCTACGAGAGAGTTTTGTGGGAAGAGAGAATAGCTGCACTCTGTACAGTATATCATTCTATAGGGAGCATATCTCTTGAAACACTCAATACCGCAGTGCTGTATGTCTCCAGCATGGGCAGTTAAGCAAGCATCATCACCACAAAAAAAAGAGAAAAAAAGAAACATGTATCCTGGTACTGTTTTGAATCTATTCACATGCAGTTGCCAACGCGCTGATAAGAAAATTGACTTTATTGTTGTATCTTTAATCGAGTCTAAGGCTGCATTTACACAGGCAGCCTAATTCTGATATTCTCTTATTGGTATTTTGACTAATCACTTCAGATCAGCTCTTTTTCAGAGCTGATCTGATTGGTCAAAAGACAAATGAGAAAAAAAAGATCAGAATTGGTCTGCCTGTGTAAACACAGCCTTAGAGGCAATAGGAGATTTATACTGGGGCTATTAGGGGAGGACCAGATTAATGAGAATTGTGAGTGAGTTGTGAGGATGTGTGTGTGATTATTTTACCTCAGCACTTTCGAGGGTGAGCGACATCCAGCGACACAACAGCTGCTCCGCTTCGAAGGTTTGTTTCCCTCGACGATTGCACTTTAATAAACACGTTTTGCTGTTCTAAGGGATTTTGCAGTAGATCATTGTAAAAGTGTCTGCTTGAGACGGGACTGTGCACATGGCTATTCGTTATAGGGTTCTATTCTCATGGACATAATACCATCTTCTTGGATGAGATTTCCCTCTGGAGGGAGAAAGCTGCTCTCTGTCACTAATAATGTACCATCATGAACCCATAATGATATATAAACTTCAGCTGCTTTCACGCCTAGTTCATTTCACTCTGACTATCAAAGACACACAAACACACAGTTTGGTAAGGTTTTGTTAGAACTTAATTTTGTGAGTTAAAATACATTTTCCAACAGTAGTGTTCATGCAGATGGAGTCATGGTCAGCTAACTCATAACATGTGTAGTAGGCCTTACATAGACATAGTCTCCAATGAATATGGAGCACAGTCATAAGGCATCTAAAAATATATATTTCTACATCTCTTTCACAGTTTATAAAGTAGAAAAGTGTATGTGCAGCGCAGGGCCATCTGGTTCACTGTGTTTCCCTATTCAATTCCCCGACTTTGATTAGTCAATCATCTTTAATGTGCTTTTGATTGAATGCTGTTACATAGCTCCCTTGCTGTTTCATTCTTTATCTGTAATAATAGCACAGTGGGTTTATGAAAGTATTCCAAATGAGCTCACTCGGTAGTCTGAGAAGTCAGAAGGAAAAAAGAAAACGTAAGTCAGTCCAGAAGTTAACCCTTTCACAGAACCAACCTTGACCCTTTCACAGAACCAACCATAAGCCTTTCACAGAAAACACAGCTGATTTCGTCTGAACTGGACTGATCTGAAGTAAAACGGCTGAGTACACCTTTTCTGAAAGACAGAGGCGTAAGTATGGACCGCTTTACTGGTCAGTTAATAAGACCTCAACATCAAAGATGTGGCAGTTGCTTAAGCCCACCCCCACAGTTATTTTCTACCTTCTTGCTAAGAAAACCATAAGCCTTCATTAAGCTCTAAACCAATGCGTGTCGACATTTTCGTCTTCTTTATCTCACCTCTTCTGCAACATTACCTCTAATTACCCACGTGTCATATTTATCCTTTTTTAACTTCAATGTGTTGAGACCCAACCTGGTCTCAGAGCATTTTGTATTATTCTGTTCATACATCCGAGACACTCCATTTAAAAAAAAAAAACTTTTATTTCACCTTTATTTAACCAGGTAAGCTAGTTGAGAACAAGTTCTCATTTACAACTGCGACCTGGCCAAGATAAAGCAAAGCAATGCGACACAAACAACACAGAGTTACACATGGAATAAACAAGTGTACAGTCAATAACACAATAGAAAAAAAGAAAGTCTATATACAGTGTGTGCAAATGGCATGAGGAGGTAGGCAATACATAGGCCATAATAGTGAAGTAATTACAATTTAGCAGATTAACACTGGAGTGATAAATGAGCAGATGATGATGTGCAAGTAGATTCATTCAGTATGATATATTAAGTTTGATATGGTTACATAAGACAGATGGTTACTTAGGAGGGTGGTTGGTCGAGGTTGATGGGTGGGCGTATAACGTGAATGTCTAGCAACCCAAAGGCTGCGAGTTTGATGAATCTCTTCACAGACAACTTTAGGATTTTAGCTAACTAGCAACTTTTCAACTACTTACAAATTCTTTGCTACTTTGCAACTACTTAGCATGTTAGCTAACCCTTCCTCTAACCCTAACCTTAACTGATTTAGCGAATCCTTTGCCTAACCCTAACCCTTTTAGCTAACCCATTCCATAACCCTACCCTTAACCCTAACCTCTAACCCTAACTCCTAGCCTAGCTAACATTAGCAAGCTAGCTAACGTTAGCCACCAAGTCACCTACCTAGAATTCGTAAATATCATATGTTTTGCAAATTTGTAACATATTGGATGTTTTGTAAATTTGTAATATATTGTATGTTTTGCAAATTTGTAATGTAATACAAATTGTAATTCATAACATATCATACAAAATGGGTGATGGACATCCACAAATGAATATATGCCATACGAAACATAACATATCATACTAAATGGAGTGTCTTGGATTTACGTACAGAATAATACAAAATGTTCTGAGACCAGGTTGTGAGACCTTAATCACCATGGAGACCCCGCCAACGTAGAGGATGCAAGTGTTGTGCTGTAATGAGCCTGCTCCTATTGAATTCACAGCATCCACAGACGTGTTAGCTATGCTTCCAGTACAAATAAAAAACCAAAAACATTGCTGTTTTTGTGTCCTCTCTCTCTCTCTCTCTCAATGTGACTAGTAATTATGGGGTTTCATTTGCACTCGCCTTACTGAAGGGATGCTGCCTGCCTCCCTGCTCTAGCCTGTTAGTGCTTCAGTGAAATGTGAAAGGAAGTACAAAGTCATTAAGACCAAGGGATTGTAGGAAAGGGCTTGTTATGGAGAGGAACACAATGGGAAAGTGTATACTGCTTGATCTCTGAATCTCCTATGTATACATCACCGTAGATATCTTAGCATACAGTACCAATTATGTTTTTTTATCCTTTACAACACTCCAAAGGTTTGTCGAGAAATGTCACACCACGCTGTGTGAAGGGGAAAACACACAACAACAAAAAACCTCACCTTGGTTTCTAACAAACTACCCTGCCAGACAGAAGCGACATTCACATGCTTGTTATTTTCCCTTATCTCGTTGATAGTAACTCCTGTGTTCAGAGGTTGGTTGCGATGTGCAAGAACAGACACAATGATTGGCAGCCACCAGTACTGTGAAAACACACACATCGGCTTTAGTCGACACCTGCCTGAACCAAACATTTGCATTCAGCACTGAAAAGGATAGATAGATACAGCTACATGCGGCGGGACGGGGGGGGGGGGGGGGGGGGTGATGATAACCAAGGAACTTTTACTACGCTGTGTAATTAATATTTTTCCAGTGCAAAATAAAGATAAGGACTCCATTAAGCCCTTAAAACATTCCGAGATAATGGATTTGGGCAGTTGACGGAGCGGCTCATGTGGGACAGGTGGGATTTACTCCCGGGCTCCGTCGGCGCGCGCGACAGCAGCCAGCGCCAAGGCAACTAGTGCAGGATTCCGCCACCGGAGAAGAAGTCAGAGGCATTTGATGCACCGTTGGCACCAAAGGCAAATTAGATTATGGAGAGGGAATGGAATTATTATTCTCTGACAGATTTACAGATAACCGCTGCATAGAATACAGGCAAAAGGGCTGTAAAAACCCATCATCTGTGGAGTGAATTACACACCGCTTGGAACAACTTGTTTGGTTTAGGAAATCCAACAAACTCCTTTGATTTACCTGCTCCCACATCCCTCTTTCAATTTTCTCACTGGCTTGCCTTCTCTTTTTCTCTCTCTCTTTACTCGCTTGCCTTTTCGCTTTCTTTTTCTCTCTCTTTCCAAGGGTGAACAGAAAGGATGGTGGTATTTGTCACTGCCTTGACTCACAGGCTCTAGTAGTCTTTTCATCTGTTTGGTTAATCCATGATCTGTTACCATCATCTACAACCTTTGATCTTCTCTGTGGCACAATAGGATCATGTCTATGCCAAGGCTATGTTTTTGACTGCTGTACAGTATATTTATCGGGTGGAATAGGGAAATCTGAATATGACTGGATGGATATTACCATTCTCTAAGACCACTGGTCGTCCCTATACTCCCTTAGCAATAACACGGAGAGGTCACACATAACTGCCCTGCCTATGCAGCAGTTAAGCTGTCAGAACTATTTATTTCACCTTGGATATCTGAGGACAACCAATAATAACACTAAATGTAATGTCAGCGGGCCATCCATTTGAAAAATGATTAAAATCACATTTTTCCCCTCTTCTGTTGATCTTTCCATCTGTCTGGGGTAAGGTGGGAGTGGCCAATGGTTGGTTTTAAGGGCGTCCTCTCTTGGCCGCACGATAGAATATTTTGCTGTATTAAACCCACATTTCCTGCAATTTCAACAGATTTTGCCATGGGGCTGAGAGATCATGTGCAGTTTTAAAGTGAATTTCCTGCAATTCTACACATTCTGCCATGCTTATGCATCTGAGTGACGCAAACATTATAACAAAATCAATGCCAACAAAATGGCATGATATTTGGGAATTCTTGATTCTCCATGACTGTTTACTTTTTAATTTGGTATTGTTCTTCAAAAAATAAAAGGTGAAGTCGGAAGTTTATATACAAATTAGCCAAATACATTTAAACTCAGTTTTTTCACAATTCCTGACATCTAATCCTTGTAAAAAAATTTCCCTGTCTTAGTCAGTTAGGATCACCACTTTATTTTAAGAATGTGAAAGGTCAGAATAAGTAGGAGAGAATAATTTATTTAATCTTTTATTTCTTTCATCACATTCCCAGTGGGTCAGAAGTTTACATACACTCAATTAGTATTTGGTAGCATTTGCCTTTAAATTGTTTAACTTGGGTCAACGTTTCGGTAGCCTTCCACAAGCTTCCCTGGGTGAATTTTGGCCCATTTTCCTGACAGAGCTGGTGTAACTGAGTCATGTTTTTAGGCCTCCTTGCTCGCACAGACTTTTTCAGGTCTGCACACACATTTTCTATAGGATTGAGGTCAGGGCTTTGTGATGGCCACTCCAATACTTGACTTTGTTGTCCTTAGCCATTTTCCCACAACTTTGGAAGTATGCTTTGAGGTCATTGTCCATTTGGAAGACCCATTTGCAACCAAGCTTTAACTTCCTGACTGATGTCGTGAGATGTAGCTTCAAATATATCCACATAATTGTTCTTCCTCATGATGCAATCTATTTTGTGAAGTGCACCATTCCCTGGTGCACCCCACCAACAATGATGATGCCACCTTGTGCTTCACGTACGATCTTTGTTCCCATGTGTAGTTGAGTTGCAAACCGTAGTCTGGCTTTTTTATGGCGGTTTTGGAGCAGTGGCTTCTTCTTTGCTGAGTGGCCTTTTAGGTTATGTCGATATAGGACTCGTTTTACTGGGGATATAGATAATTTTGTACCTGTTTCATCCAGCATCTTCACAAGGTCCTTTACTGTTGTTCTGGATTGATTTGCACTTTTCGCACAAAATACATTCATCTCTAGGAGACAGAACGCGTCTCCTTCCTGGGCGGTATGACGGCTGCGTGGTCCCATGGTGTTTATACTTGCGTACTATTGTTTGTACAGATGAACGTGGTACCTTCAGGCATTTGGAAATTGCTACCAAGGATAAACCTGACTCGTGGAGGTCTACAACTTTTTTTCTGAGGTCTTGGCTGATTTCTTTTGATTTTTCCCATGATGTCCAGCAAAGAGGAACTGAGTTTGAAGGTAGGCCTTGAGAATACATCCACAGGTACACCTCCAATTGACTCAAATTATGTCAATTAGCCATATCAGAAGCTCTTAAAGCCATGCCATAATTTTCTGGAATTTTCCGAGCTGTTTAAAGGCACAGTCAACTTAGTGTATGTAAACTTCTGACCCACTGGAATTGTGATACAGTGAATTATAAATTAAATAATCTGCCTGTAAACAATTGTTGGAAAAATTACTTGTTTTGAGAGTTGCACCCCTTCTGAAAAAACCTACACTCGATCCCTCCGATGTCAACAACTACAGACCAGTATCCCTTCTTTCATTTCTCTCCAAAACTCTTGAACGTGCCGTCCTTTGGCCAGCTCTCCCGCTATCTCTCTCAGAATGACCTTCTTGATCCTAATCAGTCAGGTTTCAAGACTAGTCATTCAACTGAGACTGCTCTTCTCTGTATCACGGAGGCGCTCGCACTGCTAAAGCTAACTCTCTCTCCTCTGCTCTCATCCTCTAGACCTATCGGCTGCCTTCCATACTGTGAACCATCAGATCCTCCTCTCCACCCTCTCGAGTTGGGCATCTCCGGCGCGGCCCACGCTTGGATTGCGTCCTACCTGACAGGTCGCTCCTACCAGGTGGCGTGGCGAGAATCTGTCTCCTCACCACGTGCTCTCACCACTGGTGTCCCCCAGGGCTCTGTTCTAGGCCCTCTCCTATTTCTCGCTATACACCAAGTCACTTGGCTCTGTCATAACCTCACATGGTCTCTCCTATCATTGCTATGCAGACGACACACAACTAATCTTCTCCTTTCCCCCTTCTGATGACCAGGTGGCGAATCGCATCTCTGCATGTCTGGCAGACATATCAGTGTGGATGACGGATCACCACCTCAAGCTGAACCTCGGCAAGACGGAGCTGCTCTTCCTCCCGGGGAAGGACTGCCCGTTCCATGATCTCGCCATCACGGTTGACAACTCCATTGTGTCCTCCTCCCAGAGCGCTAAGAACCTTGGCGTGATCCTGGACAACACCCTTGTCGTTCTCAACTAACATCAAGGCGGTGGCCCGTTCCTGTAGGTTCATGCTCTTACAAATCCGCAGAGTACACCCTGCCTCACACAGGAAGCGGCGCAGGTCCTAATCCAGGCACTTGTCATCTCCCGTCTGGATACTGCAACTCGCTGTTGGCTGGGCTCCCTGCCTGTGCCATTAAACCCCTACAACTCATCCAGAACGGCCGCAGCCCGTCTGGTGTTCAACCTTCCCAAGTTCTCTCACGTCATCCCGCTCCTCCGCTCTCTCCACTGGCTTCCAGTTGAAGCTCGCATCCGCTACAAGACCATGGTGCTTGCCTACGGAGCTGTGAGGGGAACGGCACCTCAGTACCTCCAGGCTCTGATCAGGCCCTACACCCAAACAAGGGCACTGCGTTCATCCACCTCTGGCCTGCTCGCCTCCCTACCACTGAGGAAGTACAGTTCCCGCTCAGCCCAGTCAAAACTGTTCGCTGCTCTGGCCCCCAATGGTGAACAAACTCCCTCACGACGCCAGGACAGCGGAGTCAATCACCACCTTCCGAGACACCTGAAACCCCACCTCTTTAAGGAAATACCTAGGATAGGATAAAGTAATCCTTCTCACCCCCCCCTCCCCCCCCTTAAAAGATTTAGATTGCACATTGTAAAGTGGCTGTTCCACTGGATGTCATAAGGTGAATGCACCAATTTGTAAGTCGCTCTGGATAAGAGCGTCTGCTAAATGACTTAAATGTAAATGTAAATAAATGTGTCATGCACAAAGTAGATGTCCTAACCGACTTGCCAAAACTATAGTTTGTTAACAAGAAATTTGTGGAGTGGTTGAAAAACAAGTTTTAATGACTCCAACCTAAGTGTATGTAAACTTCCGACTTCAACTGAATATTGCTCCATTATCTGTTCTACATATTTTATATCTGGTTTTAGTCATTTAAGTTTACACTGACAATTTTTTATCATCCCGATAAAGATTAGTATTATTAATATTTGTATTTGTTTTTAATTGCAGTGATTTATTTAAAGGAATATAAGGGAAATATGACTTAGTACCTTAGATTTCATGTTGACCTTATTTACTGTACAATGAGAGCCACTGTATCTTTATGGCCTTAATCTTATGATTTTATCTATTATTCATAATATTGCTGATGTGCATTATGTCTAATGCACGTCAGCATAGCAGCAAGACAACTCCATGAGCTGCTACCCGTTCATTATTAATGGTTTTAATGAGGAATAATCCATTCAGTCTAAGAAAACAGTTTTACCTATAACTCTTGTTCAACTAAATTGAATAGTTTTAATTTGGTGCATTTTTATGTTTTTTGCCCTGATATTTAGCATTGGTAGCTTAAATATCAACCATAGCCACTCAAAGATGTAAAATGCCAAATTGGGTGGTCTAGCTAATCAACGAAACAATGGTAGTGATATAATGATCAAAATCATAGCTGATTACGTGGTTCATTATGACTATACTGTAATGGAATGAAGTCTCCACACACACGCAGGCGCAATGCACACTGTCATATAATTAGACTAAGCATGCTCTGATGAAGGTCTTGCGACCGAAAGCTTAGCCTAATAAAATGAAATGTGTGCCGTGATCCTGAGTGCGTGGACACTTCATTCCATTACAGTATTGCTCGTCATCTCCTGCGCCTCAGCTACAGTCGGATGTGTGACAGATTATTCTACGTTATTTCATTATGACTGTACTACAATACATTCCGTTGATTGAAATAAAAAATGTCCCACTTCATCAAGGACTTTATATTAAAACAAATTGCTTCAAATGGATTGTTAAATCATAAGTAAGTTGTGTATTAATGAAATCCAGTTCATTAACCAATTCAACAACACGTGAAAAGGTTGTTTTTCAGTGTGGCAGGGAGATAAAGTACTGTATCTTGGAGCACTTCTTTCAAAAGCTGTGCTTACGTTGTTCAAAGCATCCCATCTACCTCTTGGATATACATTTGTCTCTCACAAGGTCCATTTAAACCCCACTCTCATTCATTCCTTCTTAGCCTCTGTCCATTTTAGTTACTGCCATTTTGCCATTTTCTACAGCCCCACTCCCCAGGGTGAACAGACTCATTCAACTCCTACAGTAGTGTGGGTACAAAAATATCTACTTAATTTGTCACCATCCATATATCCCATCATTAAGTTCCATTTGCCATCTCTCCCAAAGAAAGTGGACCTTTCTCAGACAGAGAAAGCAAAGAGCTGAAACGTTCAAATTATTATCAAATAATTATTTTACTGTTACAATATAGGTGAAATTAAGATCCTACATTTATACATAGTAGTTTCTCTTAAAATGCCAGGTATGAAATTGCCAGATTACGTTTTCCCTAGTAGGTCTTTCTACTCTATGTGGTGAAACCAGCACATGTGCGCACATGCACAAGCACACACAGAGAGTTTGGCAGCAATTACTTGGTATGGAGATTGGATTTACAACATGCTTTTTACCAATTTAAAACAAATTAAATGTGGACTAATTGAATCTTGCTGGAATTAAGGAAATGCCTTGTACTTATTACCATCTAAGATTATGTTAATGTCACGGCGCCCCTTTGCCGAGCAGCGGAAAATATTGAGCGATTGATTGATTAGTGATATGTTTGCTTCCCTGGGAGAAACTTTTACTAAAATGTTGGGATTAGCTCTTTGAAATATAAGGTATTTTATTGATCACCTAATCGTTTAACATTCCAAGGGCTCTGGGCTTATCAGGTTCAGCCTGCTATCTTTCCGACTCAAAATATGCAATTGAATAACCTACTCTCTGAACTTAGCCAATGTCATTGTCACGTTCTTTATTTTCCTCTGTTTTGTCTTTGTTTTAGTGTGGTCAGGGCGTGAGTTGGGTGGGTTATCTATATGCTGTGTTTCTATGTTGGGTTTGTTGTTTGGCCTAATATGGTTCTCAATCAGAGGCAGGTGTTTGTCATTGTCTCTGATTGGGAACCATATTTAGGTAGCCTGTTGTGTGTTGGGTTTTGTGGGTGATGTCTTCTGTCTTTGTGTTCATTGCACCAGATAGGACTGTTTGGGTTAGATTCACTTTTGTTATTTTGTATTGTGTCTTGTTCAGTTGTTTATTATTAAAACATGGACACTAACTACGCTGCGTCTTGGTCCGATCCCTGCTACACCTCCTCTTCAGACGAAGAGGAGGAAATCTGCCGTTACAGTCATGAATGTTCAAGTTGTTTGTCTCTTCAGAACTAGGAACAGGTAAAAAAAACTATATCGCTGCAGGTCATTGAAAACAAGTGCAGACTAAATTTTCACATCTAAAACAAGCATTTAACGGAACACTAGTTAGATGGTTCTCCTTTGTATCTACCTCCTTTAACTGACTGATTTAATTGAGAAGTGCAAGGGTTTAAAAAAAACTGAAAAGACTGAAGTGTCAAGAGTATGTTTAAGGCCTTGGAGTTGTATACATGTAAATAGGCTTGGCTAAATAGTACAGAATGGTAGATGTGGACGCAAATCAAATTTAAAAAAATCATGGTGACAAACAACTCATGGAATGTGACATGACATAATTGTTGAAGTGCTATCAGAAAAAACGTATTCTTTTGAATATACAATGGAATAGATATGAGTTTTTTGAACAAATTTCTTCTATGTTCAAAGGCATTTTTGTGAAGCTTGCACTGTTCGCTCTACATGCATACAATTCCAGTAATACACAGACTGTAGTAGCTATTACACAGTAACCTTGGTTATTCGAAGTGGAGGCAGAATGCCGGTGAGTGTGCAGAGGTATGTTGGACATACTTATTACGAGCCCAGAGTCAAGGCTATGCATTTACTGTGGTTAACCTTGTGCATGTCAGATTCAGCTCCCAGTACAAAGAGAATGGTAATGACTAAAGTGACTACCAGATGGAATCGGGAAAAGACAACAAGGTCTCACAGAAATGCGTATGTAACCGCCTTGAATATATAGCTTTTTAGTCTGCAATATTACCCAAATACAGTATTTACATGGCCATGTAGATATGAAATCTAATCATATTTTTCTGAACAGGAAACCCTGAGAATCATCTACAGTTGAAGTCGGAAGTTTACATACACTTAGGTTGGAGTCATTATAACTTGTTTTTCAACCACTCCACAAATTTCTTGTTATCAAACTACAGTTTTGGCAAGTCGGTTAGGACATCTACTTTGTGCATGACACAGGTAATTTTTCCAACAATTATTTACATACATATTATTTCACTTATAATTCACTGTATCACAATTCCAGTGGGTCAGAAGTTTACATACACTAAGTTGACTGTGCCTTTAAACAGCTCGGAAAATTCCAGAAAATTATGGCATGGCTTTAGAAGCTTCTGATAGGCCAATTGACATCATTTGAGTCAATTGGAGGTGTACCTGTCGATGTATTTCAAGGCCTACCTTCAAACTCAGTGCCTCTTGGCTTGACATCATGGGAAAATCAAAAGAAATCAGCCAAGACCTCAGAAAATAAATTGTAGACCTCCACAAGTCTGGTTCATCCTTGCGAGCAATTTCCAAATGCCTGAAGGTACCACGTTCATCTGTACAAACAATAGTACGCAAGTATACACACCATGGGACCGCGCAGCCGTCATACCGCTCAGGAAGGAGAAGCGTTCTGTCTCCTAGAGATGAATGTACTTTGGTGCGAAAAGTGCAACTCAATCCCAGAACAACAGCAAAGGACCTTGTGAAGATACTGGAGGAAACATGTACAAAAGTATCCATATCCACAGTAAAATGAGTCCTATATCGACATAACCTGAAAGGCTGCTCAGCAAGGAAGAGGCCACTGCTCCAAAACCACCATAGAAAAGCCAGACTATGGTTTGCAACTGCGCATGGGGACAAAGATTGTACTTTTTGGAGAAATGTCATCTGTTCTGATGAAACAAAAATAGAACTGTTTGGCCATAATGACCATCATTATGTTTGGAGGAAAAAGAGGGAGGTTTGCATCCCGAAGAATACCACCGCAACCGTGAAGTACGGGGGTGGCATCATCATGTTGTGGGGGTGCTTTGCTGAATGAGGGACTGGTGCACTTCACAAAATAGATGGCATCATGAGGCAGGAAAATGATGTGGATATATTGAAGCAACATCTCAAGACATCAGCCAGGAAGTTAAAGCTTGGTCACAAATGGGTCTTCCAAATGGACAATGACCCCAAACATACTTCCAAAGTTGTGGCAAAATGGCTTAAGGACAGCAAAGTCAAGGTATTGGAGTGGCCATCACAAAGCCCTGACCTCAATCCTATAGAAAATGTGTGGGCAGAACTGAAAAGCGTGTGCGAGCAAGGAGGCCTACAAACCTGACTCAGTTACACCAGCTCTGTCAGGAGGAACGGGCCAAAATTCACTCAACTTATTGTGGGAAGCTTGTGGAAGGCTACCCGAAACGTTTGACCCAAGTTAAACAATTTAAAGGCAATGCTACCAAATACTAATTGAGTGTATGTAAACTTCTGACCCACTGGGAATGTGATGAAAGAAATAAAAGCTGAAATAAATCATTCTCTCTACCATTATTCTGATATTTCACATTCTTAAAATAAAGTGGTGTTCTTAACTGACCTAAGACAGGGAATTTTTACTAGGATTGAATGTCAGGAATTGTGAAAAACTGATTTTAAATGTATTTTGCTAAGGTGTATGTAAACTTCCGACTTCAACTGTATATTCTCCTCCGAATTCCATTCAATAAGTGTTCACTGTTGTCACATCAAGATAGTTGTTTACTGTGTAAGATAGTTGTTTACCCTGAGCTATAGGTAGTATTGGCTAGCAAGTCCGTTTAGATCCCGAGTTCAGTCGTGAGCACGGCAATTATGAAACTAATGCCATTGTATGGCAATCAAAAGTGAACAAATGTCATAGCACCTGTTAGGCATCCAATTATTTATGATATTCAGCAGCTATTAATTTTCCTTTATTACACCTGTCATTGTGCGGTCTTGGCATGCCATTTCAATAGACTACATACATGGACATCAAAAGTTAACCTTTCCCTTTTGAAAGGAAATGTTTTACTTATGAGCCGAGCACAAAGGACATCTCTGTCTGACATAGAAACAGCTGGAAAATGTGAATAGCTGTTAGTTAGCATTTAAAGAGAGTGGACAGCAGACAGTATGATGTCATACTGTCATTGATTCATTGTTATCTGACGGACAACATATGCAAAACACAAAGAGTATGAGTCATAACGATGTATTTTTTTCGTTGACACTCAATGCCATTATGTTTTCACAATTTGTTCAACAAAGTTGAAAAAAAACTATATAAAAACTATAAAACTATAAAAAAAACTATAAAACTATATTTATTGGTCTTAGTTGCTGTAACCAAATTTCAACTTACAGTAAATGTATACGCAATACAGTGATGCTGGCTAGAGTGATTGAGAGGATTCACAAAACTCATTTGAACCATGAAGGATGTTTTAAACCAGAAATGTGTTCGAAAGTTCAAATCCCCACACTCAGAGATAACCTCTCCCTGCATTCCACCACTTAACACCCTCGACTGGCTTTTCTCGCTGTCTCCTCTCATACTGATCCACAACGGTACATGAAGCCATTGGGGTCAGCCTGGCCCATTGTGCAACTCTATGCTTTGTTGATAAGAAGGAGTCTTCAGCAGGGGAAATATACACTCCATTCCCTGCTCTCTCTCTGCATTGATCCAGCCAAAGGTGGCATGATGATCAAGTGGCTCATTACGCGCTGGAGGAATTAGGTGCAAGTGTGGCAGACATAAGACAGCGATGTCTACCCTGAGGGTTGTTGTCGTGGCTTCCCGGTGTGTCACCTGGGTTCTCTGGAGGGGACGAACCAGCGGGAAGATGCACAGCTGGGCTGGGTATGTGTTTGTGTGCATGAATGACTGCACGTGTGTGTGTGTGTGTGTGTGGTGTGTGGTGTGTGTGTGTGTGTGTGTGTGTGTGTGTGTGTGTGTGTGTGTGTGTGTGTGTGTGTGTGTGTGTGTGTGTGTGTGTGTGTGTGTGTGTGTGTGTGTGTGTGTGCGTGCGTGTGCATTGTGCATGTGCAACTCATGAGTGGGTGTGTGTCCCATGGCTAGTTAAGTCTATACCACATCAACAGATTTTTCTTTCACCTCATATGATAGCATCCTTTATTTGCCCTCTCACGTAAAAAACAAAACATGGTGGTAAACTCCTCTGATAAGTTGCTGTGCCTCAGAGAGCTTTTTGACAAGCCTTGGAGGGAAAACACTTTCTTCCTATCCTGTTCCATTTCACCACTGTGAAAAAGATTATAGGGGACAAGTGGGCCCAGACTCTCGAGTCGATTTCATACCTATACCTACTGTAAAATTAATGCCAGTTCACAGTGCAGGTTATATAGAGGATACCTAACCAAGGTTAGCTAACCCCCATTTGGAGGCGAAAGCCTACTGGAATAACTCCCACACAACTAAACATCTTCCATTAAATCTGAACACTGTTATTACCTCACTATTTCTCAGTAAATAACACCAGTCGGAAACAGGACTGCAGAATAGTGGTAATGTGTACCCTCAGCCTGTACTTGAGCTACTTGGCTAACTGCCAACTATAGTAGTAAATGGCACGAAGTGGTGCTTCTTTTAATGTATCCTAAAGAAATGCATATGCATTTAACCCTAACTCATTGCTACCTCTACTACTACTAATACTAATACTACTACTCACCACTAACGCACACCTTCAGTAGTTTAAAGATCTCCTTTGAAGTCTTATCTCTAGCTAATGAAAAAATAACACTACATTTCAAAAAGTTCAAAACTGAAGACACTTATGCTTTATATGCTCTTTGGCGCAACCTTTGGGAGACTTTAGAAGAAGCAGACATAAAATCTATTGACATAAATCATCATCCATACTCTCAAAACTGGTCCTGTCTCTTTTCCTGTCACAAATAAACCAAGAGGACATGAAAAATAACTGGAAAATATATAGACACAAAAAAATCGATTAAATGGCCACCTACAATCAACCCAGCACTCGATGGAAAACAGACTGATAAAATAGTTTCTGGTCCTGCTCAAAAGCCTGAATGTCAAAATGGCTCCAAAATATTGTTCACTCAGTAGGCAGGTTTCCATTGACCCAGGTTTATTCGACAAAAGCAATGTTGCAACAATAAAAATTCTTGCAACATGTGTAATGGAAATGGCAGCTTTAAGAGAAATGTTCTAAAGATCGATAACATTTGTATCCGTTCGACAAGGATAGATTTTTTATTTTGTCTAACTTTCTTTATTGCATCAAATTATGATGAAAACTGTGTTTTTCGAATAAATGATGATTGCCGAATAATTGTGAAGGTCCGCGGGGCAGGTGATGTCATCACGTAACTATAAAGCTCCACTCCACGTTTAATTCTAAATGCCTACTGCTTGCTAAATAAAATGTTCAACTATAAAAAATTATGTTTCTTTGCAGGACAAGGATTGTCTTGACTTTCAAGAATGCTTGAATTGCTTGACGTTGCATTTCTGGTTGGCTGGATGCAAGTTTTATACCATCCAATTCATTCAGATCTACAGGAGAGCAAGTTTCCCAATGGCATGGACCATGAGGATACTTTGGCACATGAGAATTATTAGAATATGAAATGTATTAGTACATTTGTACATTCTATTCATGCTGGCTTTTGCGGGCTACTTGAGACATGAAACAGATAGGTGGGAGGGCATACAGGCTGTCGGCAATTTATTAAAGCACAATTTGCCTAAATTGATAATAGAAACACTTCAGACACTTTTTTTGTGACGTCATTATTTCCAGTTGTTTTTATTGACATAAGACAGACCAATGGAAACACACCGTAGCAGGCAATCTTCACATCTGTTTTCTATGCAAACTTTCTAAATGTCGACAACAAATCCCTGGACAAGTTAATGAACGTAGCTAACGACTGTGTGAACAAATTAGCCAGCTAGCATCCTGACCAAATGAATTGTCTCGGTGTTTTGCACAAACTTTTATCATAAACGTATTGATCCCTGTTTTATATCTCCCACTGCATGGCTGTGGCTCTTGATAATATGCCAACAAACAGACAGCCAGAAATGCAAAGCCTCCATAATGTACTCGCAACCTTGGATACTCAGATGGAATGCTCAGAGTGGCCTACATAGCCTGCTCATTCCAGTGTACTGTCCTCTGATGTCAGCCCAAGAGGCAGACAGGGAGGAGCAGCTCAAACCCTCGGCAGATGGTTCAAATCCATATTGCATAGAGCACAAGCTGCCGACAACTGATACAGACCGGACCGAGAACAGGGCCTTCACAGGACATTTTGTGTGGCGTGGCCAATCTGCACTTTAAGCCATTTGAACCCATCTTAAACCATAATTTTGCTAAAGCGCAGGCCACACAGCCATGGGTTTGGGTACAGAGGGGACTAGATGGAGGATGTGAACATTGGAAGGTGTTTACATGAAGATCAAATAAGAAGTGGCCACGAATATGGTTGTTGCTGGGGAGAGTTCAACAACAAGAAAATGGAGTGTTTATTAATTCCCTCTTCGTGGTCATCACTATCTCGTATTGTCTACGAGGCCCAATGATCAGCAGTGCTCTTGCGTTCATCTCACAATGAATATTGTGTAAACTGATAACACCAACAGTATAACACTGAACCAATCAGGATGCAGAAACACGAGAGTCATATGCTGCTTCAGGATTCAAATGCAACTCTTATTCTGACCCCTTTTCACAGCCAGGTACATTCAGTATATAAACAGTTAAAACCTTGGAATTACTTTACGATACGCTACTGAAATTATTACATTAGATACGTGTTGAATTGAATATTCTACCCCACATCATTATGCTTAAGGGCAAATGTAAACAACATTATGAAGGGTACACCAATTGCTGAAGCCATATGTGCAATAATTGCTACAGCCATAAGCATATCAGTGTAACGATATGGGTCTACCGTAGAGTGTCTGCTTGACTGATCGAAGTATGACAACATTGTACCCTAAATCCTATATGTTTTCTTTGTTTAGGGATAAAATATTGCCCCTCTGTCAACAAAAATACTAATGTGTTCATGTTATCTGGTGAATTATAACCCCTCCCTCGCTCCCCTTCAATTACATAAGGAGTGGAAATTCATGAGATCTTCCCATCAAGCATTAAATGTGGGGTAAAAGTATTAGTACAGACACTTTGATGTGGCGGACCACGGATATGTTTCAGAAACTCAGTACTAAACTAAAGTATTAGTACAGACACTTTGATGTGNGGACCACGGATATGTTTCAGAAACTCAGTACTAAACTAAAGTATTAGTACAGACACTTTGATGTGGCGGACCACGGATATGTTTCAGAAACTCAGCACACACACTGAGCAGTTATTACAGGAGGAGTTTCCTGGGGGAGGTCACACATGTAGCAAAGATAACAAGCTCTGCTCACTCCCCCCCCCCACACACTAATAATGCATAAACCTCAGCAGGTCTACCACTGTGGTGCTGCTACTGATACCAGACATGAGCCTTTGTCAGGCTTCGGGGCGAAGAAAAACACTGCCATTTTTGTTTGACAAGGGAGCAGCACAAACTGCAGATGCGCCACAGCATTTAAAAGAAAATCCAACTTTTATTACTTGCAATTTTAAGGAAGAAGATGCACTATTTCCTCCACTCTCTCAATATGCTAAATGCGCACCACTTCCCACAACCTTGACCTGGTTCTTGTCAGGACCCGGTGCGAGAAACAGTCACTAATAATGGGCAGAACCCAGAAGATGAGGCAGACACAGCAGTACTAGAGATGGTGGTTTAATAAAAAATAGATATCTTCCAAAATACAAAGAAAATCCACAAAGTGGTAAAAACAGCAAGGGAAAAAACAAACCTCAAAAGACCAATCCAAAAATACACGAGAACAAAACCAGAGAKCCTCTGGAAAATCCAACAAGAGAAAAATGATCACAAAGGCTGGGGCTGGGTGCTAACATACAAACACTGAGCAAGGAACTGAGGAACACACAGGGTTTAAATACTAACAAGGGAATGACTTACAGGTGCAAACAATAATTAGGGCAAGAAAAACAAAAGGTACAAAAAAGGTGCAAGGGGGACATCTAGTGAACAAAACCTGAACAGTCCTGGCCAAAACCTTGACAGTTCTTTCACGAGAATGAGGTGAATTAAGGCGGTGACCCGTTCCTGTAGGTTCATGCTCTACAACATTCGCAGAGTACGACCCTGCCTCACGCAGGAAGCGGCGCAGGCCTAATCCAGGCACTTGTCATCTCCCGTCTGGATTACTGCAACTCGCTGTTGGCTGGGCTCCTGCCTGTGCCATAAACCCCTACAACTCATCCAGAACGCCGCAGCCCGTCTGGTGTTCAACTTTCCCAAGTTCTCTCACGTCACCCCGCTCCTCCGCTCTCTCCACTGGCTTCCAGTTGAAGCTCGCATCCGTTACAAGACCATGGTGCTTGCCTACGGAGCTGTGAGGGGAACGGCACCTCCGTACCTTCAGGCTCTGATCAGGCCCTACACCCAAACAAGGGCACTGCGTTCATCCACCTCTGCCTGCTCGCCTCCCTACTCTGAGGAAGTACAGTTCCGCTCAGCCCAGTCAAAACTGTTCGCTGCTCTGGCACCCCCAATGGTGGAACAAAACTCCCTCACGACGCCAGGTCAGCGGAGTCAATCACCACCTTCCGGAGACACCTGAAACCCCACCTCTTTAAGGAATACCTAGGATAGGATAAAGTAATCCTTCTAACCCCCCCCCTTAAAAGAGTTAGATGCACTATTGTAAAGTGGTTGTTCCACTGGATATCATAAGGTGAATGCACCAATTTGTAAGTCGCTCTGGATAAGAGCGTCTGCTAAATGACTTAAATGTAATGTAAATGTAATTAGGTCGGATGATGTTCAATTAGAAAAAAAAGGCAGTCGTCAGCAATCCCGGCGCAATAAATATGGTAACAAAGTCAGCCCAAGGTGAGGGTCCAGCACAGCAAACTCATATATCACAGTCAGAGGCTATGCTCCTCTGATCAGGCCACAATCCTGTCCAATCCAAACAACTTCGCCGACCTGATCCCTAACAACGCTGTCAGTAAACACTGTCTTAATGACATAGTGAAACCACCTGAATAACCCTAGACATATTCCATCGGACCTGATCGATCTGCTTCCAAGACTCTTCAGTTACCCCTTACTCTTCAATCTCTCGCTCTCGCTCCACTTTCGTTTCTGATATATTCCACGAGACTAAGAGACGTTACTTATCTTTTCTTCCATATCGTTCACACTACCGGAATCCATTTGATTTTGTGCATAAGGAACACTTTGAAATGATCAAATAGAAAATTGCCATCTGCATTTATGAGCGAGGTAGGTTAGTAGTAGCAGGTACCAGAGGCGGAGTGAGGACACAGCTGGGCAAGGGAAAGCTGATCTTTTATAGGGGTTAGCCTCTAGACACATCCCAGCCATAGCCAGTGTCTCCCAAAGTAATTGAATTGGATATCGCTCCTGTCACTCTAATAGTCAGAAGTACAGTCATCCTCTAAGTCCAGACACAGGAGCCCCAATTCTACATTTGAAAGCCTAGAAGCAGAGAGGTGGTCACTGTCATCCTATATACACAACACGCCAGTCGAAAACACAGGGTGTAGCTGTGAGGTATCTAACTAGTTCATCAGTGCAATGGGACCGAAACCTTTCCAGTGATCACTCACCTGCACAAGACAAAGACTTAAAGGAACTGAAGGTCTGCAGGGCTAACTGCCTTTAAGCAGAGACAGAGGGACCAAAGGTACTGGTTTCTTGGTATATCATTGCACAATGTTGATTGCAGACAGGAGGCTTGAGGGGATATAGAAGATGACCAATTCTCGCTTGAATTCATTTAAGGCGACCCTATCTTTCTTTTCCATATACAATTTAAAGATGGTAAATCCATCGTCTTGAATAAGGTACTGTAAACAGAAGTGGTGGGCACCAACACAGAAAGTCGGTATCAATATCAGTTGCATTTTGATATGATACATTTGAAAACATTTGAAAAGACCCGCCAAGTGTTTATAAGAGTTGCAACCATTCCTATAAGTCCCGTGTCTTATAATGTCAGAGAGCCCCATCTCTCTGCTCTCAGCTTCCACTCTCCCAGGGGAGCTGACTTGAAGTGTCAGGTTTCAAACCCCACATTTGCGAGTGACGTGTCACATTCTCTGGCCTATCCAGAGAAAGGAACTATTTCTTGTGTGTGTGAATCTCATCGCTGTTATATTTTCAGCCAGATTTAAAACTCAGCATGAAAAAATACTACATAATTTCATAGAATTGAACTAAGATCACTTTTTCTTGGCCACTTTTCTCTAAATCACTTTGTGCTTAAAGCTGAAGTTGTAACGAGTCTGCACACATTTGAAAAATGTCTCTTCGCCTCCCAGTGGATATTTAGGAGGAAATTCTCTGTCGACAGTTATATGACTTAGTGCCAATATTGCACTGTCACTAAGTATGATCATATTTATTTTATAGTTATAAAACATTTAACATCTTATAGTAAGTAATTTACAATTTGATTGTTACTATATTTAGAAGGCATTTCAGTCATTTCAAGCCCACTTTTGTTGAAAATAATTATTTTGTAATAATTTTTCATATTTTCATAATTTTCTACTATGTACTTCAGCTTGTGTCCTCAAACGTTAGTACACCTCAGCAATGTATAACTATTTTCACCAGAAAGGTGAGTTTCAGATTTTTGTAAAACTATGCAACAATACCAGTTATTTTTAATGAAAAAAAATTATGTTTGGGTATGTCTATTTAGGCGGAA
Organism: Salvelinus sp. IW2-2015; assembly: GCF_002910315.2. Lineage (NCBI taxonomy): Eukaryota > Metazoa > Chordata > Actinopteri > Salmoniformes > Salmonidae > Salvelinus > Salvelinus sp. IW2-2015. The sequence continues at coordinate 32,680,855 of NC_036860.1, read as the reverse complement.
ATCTACATTCATTCAACTGGAGCCCCATTCTGACATCTTTCAGATACTCTGACATTTTATAGACCAGGCACGAGAGTAGACTATCTTCCTGATACAAGACTAGCATCTCTAGCATCACATTCATCTTAATACCCTCAGGCTTGTTATGCATATGCTCTTTATCTAAGCATTGGTGTCATATACACTACAGATACATAATCAGGCCCTGGACTGGATGGTCCTGTGTGTCAGTGTGGCCCATGATTACAGCCCGCGCGCTCATTGTTTTATTCATTTTCGCCCTGGGATTCGTGACTCATCACTGGCCTCTTCGTTTGCCAATGTTCATCTGTAGGTTGATTTCCATTTAACCTCTCATAACTATAAACAAAGAAGAAACCCATGGTCCATCCTGGTGGGTAGATTTTACTATCTGTTGGCCATCTTGAATCAAAGGTGAAGAGAGAAATACTATCACTGGGGCATTTTCTTCTCCCATAACTCATGTTGCATCAGGACCAGGGTTCATCAGGGTTCTTCGGAAACTGTGCAGGAGTTGACCTTTTAGGAGAAGTGCTCTGACTGAAACATCCTGGTTTCAACTACTCAGGCAAGGACCTTGATGTGCAGGGGCTTTATACACTTGAACATCAGCTAAAATGGGACTCTCACACACACACACACACACACACACACACACACACACACACACACACACACACACACACACACACACACACACACACACACACACACACTTTTGCATGGGAGGTGGTTTTCTCTTCATACCATTTCTGACAGCCACCCACCATCTCAGATTGTTCTAAAATCGTTTCTGTAGTTAGAAACAGATAATATCAGCATTCCTGAAATATTATTTTGTTAAAAGAAATTGAACTTTGAGAAATTAAGCTAATTGAATGCACCCAAATTGGCCATTTTAGTTGATAGGATTCATATAATATTCAGTAACTATAGTACACAATGTCCGATTCGGACCAAAGATGTGAGGAATCAAAATAAATGGCAAAAGCCACCCACGGACCCCCAAAATCCCACAAAATGACCAGTATATATTAAGTAATGTATTCTCAGTGAATTTGGTGATGTCTTCCGTTCCCTGTTCAGAAAATTTGTCATTGAAGGTTTACAGTGCATTTGGAAAGTATTCAGAGCCTTTGACATTTTCAAAATGTTGTTACGTTACAGCTTTATTCAAAAATGTATGATTTTTTCCCCCCATCATCAATCTACACACAATACCCCATAATGACAAAGCAAAAACAGGTTTTAAGATTTTTGTTCGAAAATGGGGGAATAAATGCAGCCGACATCAACGAGAGCAGATACAAATTCATTGCTTTAACTAATTATGACAAATGTTAAGAAAATGTTTAGCAATGTAATAAAGTAATGACTATTCAAATAATTTACTTTACATGTTATGTTGGCTGACAATTTGTTAGCTACGCTATCCTTACGAACCTCATAACAAATCATTACAGCAGTATGTACCAGTATGTTAGCTAGCTACCTAACGTTAGTTGGCTACTAATACATCGAACTTGCCTGTATATTAACTATATGCTATCTAACCAACTATCCAACTGTGTGTTCGTAAATTCCGTTACAGAGAGATCCTTGATGAAAATCTGCTCCAGAGCTCCAGACCTCTGACTAGGGCGAAGGTTCGCCTTCCAACAGGACAACGGCCCTAAGCACACAGCCAAGAATGCAGGAGTGGCTTGGGACAAGTCTCTGAATGTCCTTGAGTGGCCCAGCCAGAGCCTGGACTTGAACCCGATCGAACATCTCTGGAGAGACCTGGAAATAGCTGTGTAGCGATGCTCCCCATCCAACCTGACAGAACTTGAGAGGATCTGCAGAGATGAATACAGGTGTGCCAAGCTTTTAGCGTCATAACCAAGAAGACTCGAGACTGTAATTGCTGCCAAAGGTGTTTCAACAAAGTACTGAGTAAAGGGTCTGAATACTTATGTAAATGTGATATATATTTTTTTAAAACCTGTTTTTGCTTTGTCATTATGGGGTATTGTGTGTAGATTGAAAAAAGTCATCCGTTTTAGAATAAGGCTGTAACATAACAAAATGTGAAAAAAGTCAAAGGGTCTGAATAGTTTTCAAATGCACTGTAAACCTAAAAACTTCAATGACTAATTTCTCTGAACAGGGAAAGGAAAACATCACCAAATTCACTGAGAATACATTACATAGAGGTTGAATAAATAATTATCCAAACAGCAGCTTCATACTACTTGTCAAATATAGGGAACTGATACTGTATACTGGCCACTGGGGTGGATTTGGTGTTGGGTCTGGGTGGTCCGTGGGTAGCTTTTGACCAATTTTTTGGATTCCTCACGCCTTAATCAGTTTTGATCCAAATCGGACTTTGGATACTATATTTATTGAAGATTATACAGTATGAATCCAATAAATTGAAATGGCCAATTTGGGTGCAATCAATTAGCTTAATTTCTTTCAATAAAATAATGTTGCAGGAATACTTATCTGTTTCTAACTACAGAAACAATTTCAGAACAATCTGAGAAGGTGGGTGTCATGGCTTGCTGAAATGGAACGACCCGGGACAGAGAGAGGGTGAGAGAGCATAATAGAGAGAGAAAAGCTGTGTTCGAATACTCATACTAACCACCCTAACCATACTATTTGTGAAGTAAATTGAGTATGAATTATACTTATTGGTCATAGTATGGATATAGGTAGAATGCTAAAAGTTCACAGATGTCATACTACATTTGACAAAATACGAAGTATACAAGCAGTGCACATGATTTACGTGCTTTTAGGGCCCATAATGCAATTCTTCCGAAAATGGGTGTGGCTTCATAAAACATTTTCAGATTTGAAGAAAATGTTGGAAAATATGCAGCCGACGAGAGCAGATGCAAATTAATTTCTTTAACTAATTATGACAAATGTTAAGCAATCTAATAAAGTAATGACTTTTCAAAGAAGTTACTTTACACGTTATGTTGGCTGAAAACTTGTTAGCTACTCTATCCTCATGAACCTCATAGCAAATCATTACAGAAGAATGTACCGGTATGTTAGCTAGCTACCTAATGTTAGTTGGCTACTAATACATCGAACCTGCCAGTATATTAACTAAACTCAGCAAAAAAAGAAAAGAAAAGTCCTATCACTGTCAACTGCGTTTATTTTCAGCAAACTTAACAAGTGTAAATATTTGTATGAACATAACAAGATTCAACAACTGAGACATAAACTGAACAAGTTCCACAGACATGTGACTAACAGAAATGGAATCATGTGTCCCTGAACAAAGGGGGGTGGTCAAAATCAAAAGTAACAGTCAGTATCTGGTGTGGCCACCAGCTGCATTAAGTACTGCAGTGCATCTCCTCCTCATGGACTGCACCAGATTTGCCAGTTCTTGCTGTGAGATGTTACCCCACTCTTCCACCAAGGCACCTGCAAGTTCCCGGACATTTCTAGTGGGGAATGGCCCTAGCCCTCACCCTCAGATCCAACAGGTCCCAGACGTGCTCAATGGGATTGAGATCCAGGCTCTTCGCTGGCCATGGCAGAACACTGACATTCCTGTCTTGCAGGAAATCACGCACAGAACGATTAGTATGGCTGGTGGCATTGTCATGCTGGAGGGTCATGTCAGGATGAGCCTGTAGGAAGAGTGCCACATGAGGAAAGAGGATGTCAACAAGCTCAGTCCGATGATGCTGTGACACACCGCCTCAGCACATGACGGTCCCTCCACCTCCAAATCGATCCTGCTCCAGAGTACAGGCCTCGGTGTAACGCTCATTCCTTCGACGATAAACGCAAATCCGACCATGACCCCTGGTGAGACAAAACTGCGACTCGTCAGTGAAGAGCACTTTTTGCAAAATCCTGTCTGGTCCAGCAATAGTGGGTTTGTGCCGATAGGTGACGTTGTTGCCGGTGAAGTCTGGTGAGGACCTGCCTTACACCAGGCCTACAAGCCCTCTGTCCAGCCTCTTTCAGCCTATTGCGGAGAGTCTGAACACTGATGGAGGGATTGTGCGTTCCTGTTGTAACTCGGGCAGTTGTTGCTGCCATCCTGTACCTGTCCCGCAGGTGTGATATTCGGATGTACTGATCCTGTGCAGGGGTTGTTACACGTGGTCTGCCACTGCGAGGACGATCAGCTGTCCGTCCTGTCTCCCTGTAGCGCCGTCTTAGGCGTCTCATAGTACGGACAGTGCAATTTATTGCCCTGGCCACATATGCCTCCTTGCAGCATGCCTGAGCAGGGACCCTGGTCATCTTTCTTTTGGTGTTTTTCAGAGTCAGTATAAAGGCCTCTTTAGTGTCCTACGTTTTCATAACTGTGACCTTAATTGCCTACCGTCTGTAAGCTGTTAGTGTCTTAACGACCGTTCCACAGGTGCATGTTCATTAATTGTTTATGGTTAATTGAACAAGCATGGGAAACAGTGTTTAAACCCTTTACATTGAAGATCTGTGAAGTTTTTTGGATTTTTACGAATTATCTTTGAAAGACAGGGTCCTGAAAAAGGGATGTTTATTTTTTTGCTGAGTTTATATGCTATCTAACCAACTACCCAACTGTGTGTTTGTAAATTGCGTTTTGATCTCGGAGCGTTCAGTGCGCACAACGAGGTGTAGGGTTGATCTGAACGAGTGTTCTGACCTCAGAACTGCAGTCAAGCCCTCAAGCTAATTGGCTAACGTTGGCTAGCTTGCTAGCTACTTCCAGACACACATTAGTGAACACCTCACTCTGACCATTTTACTCACCCGTTGCAGAGATGGTTAAGCTTTTTTCATAATATCCAAAGTGTTGGTGACTGTAACTGTGCTCTTGGCAACAATTTAATTCTGCTTTTTTGCCGATGTTTACTGACACCTGCCATTTTCAATGGTGTTGAGTGTTCGTAAATTCGTCAGTTATTCTGCGCTCTTGCACACTCAGACGAGAGTGCTCTGAAATTGGAGTAGATAGCCAGAGTGAATTTACGAACGCAACCAGTTGACTTGATTATTCATGTCATTCTTAGCTTATCTAACTGGTATAGTCGTTGTGCGTTCTTAATGGAGATTGTTAATTAAGTCGTAAGATGTTTAGCTAGTAATTTGTTATGCTAACAAGCTAGCAAGAAGTTGCATAGCAACAGCATCAACTTCCGTTAGACAGGCAAAGTGCTAGTACGCTCAACTGAAAGGATAACGTTCGTTTACAATATACTAAAATTAACTAATAGTATGTAGTATATACTCATTAAGTATGTAGTATACAGTATGTTAGTATGAGTATTCAAACACAGCTAAAGGGAGATTGGGGAGACAGAGAGAGAGAGAGGGAGGGAGATCGGCCTACCACCAGAGGATGTCCCCAAGCCCCTTTGGGAATGCGATTTAATCACAAACTTACTTTATGCTCATTTACTTGCATCTTTGAATGCAACATTGTGCCAGTAATTGATTGAATGGTAAAGGGATCCAAATTCCTCTAATATATTTTTTTACTGTGAGATTTAAAGTTCCAATGCAGCTGTTTTTATATCAATATCAAATCATTTCCGGGTAACAATTAAGTACCTTACTGTAATAGATTTCCATTAAAATGGGCAAAACTATTTCCTAAGCAAGAATTTGCTAGGAGTGTCTGGGAGTGGTCTGAGTGGGGAGGGTAAAACTAAAAACTAGCTGTTATTAGAGAGGTTTGGGATTCTCTTGGGTCTATTAACCAATTTATTTCAAACCTGCTGATTAGAAGGTCCTGTGTAGTTTGTATTTGCAACCAGCAACTATCAGGAAATAACACTGATAAAAATAAAAAAAACTTTTACAGTGTTACTTTCATCGGCTGTTGTACAATATGACATAAAACATAGGTAAAACATAATGTTGACTGCACTGGGCATTTAAGTAATATATGCGGCATATAACTAATAGCTTAATATATTTTAATTGAATCAGTGCTCTGTGAGTGAGTAAACCTGCTGGCAACAGATCAAAAAATGAGAGCAAAGTGCAATGGCCCAGTGGCATTTTGGCACTCTGCCAGAGTTAAGTGTTATTCCTCAATCACCTAAATCTGTTGACTAACATTGACTAGCAGAGAGCCATGATGGGTTGTCTATCTTTATCTGACGATTTATGTAGAAGATGGTAAAAAATCCCGCTATGATATCATGTGTTTTTTCTTGAGTTCCTTGAGACCTGTCCTCCATCCAAGCCCTGCCCTCCCGATTCAATTACACCCCGCATGAATTAATGTAAATAACTATGAAGGATGATTCCATCTGCTTGGCATTTAATTACAGAGCCAGGGCTAGCTGGTGACGGCTGACAAAAAACACTAAAACAGCAGGAGGATTACATGACATGCCCGTTTTGACATGAAGATGACCGTTTGGGAGAAATGTGGCCCGAAAAAAAGCCTTCCTTATTGAAATGTACATGTTTGACTGGAAAGAGGGTTGGCTGACGTTACGAGCCTGATGTGTGAAAACAGGAACTCTTTCAGCTTGCCTCTACTCTCGTCGCCCAAAACAGGAAACGGGTCAATAACCCATCATTAGATGAGCTTCACACTCGGCTGGCTGCAAATTGACTGCCTGAAGGTCCATTTGAGGGATTAAGGAAAAGGAGTAATGCCATTGCTGGGAGATGAGACAACATTGCTCATCTTCTCTACCTACTAAAACACCACAGAGTGGGTGATTTCAGAATTGGGGGCTCGTTCCGTTGGGCCAAAGAGAGGCGCAGTGACAGGACATAATCCTGTCACCGGGGGCGACAAGGGGAAAGACGGCAGGGCATACATTTGCTTGGAACAACGTCCATAGAAAGACTTTCTCTCTAGTGAGCAGCAAAGAGGAACCCCCAAGTATAATATAAGACTGTAGAGCGCAGAAATTCACCTCGCAAAGTCAAATATTCCCCAAAGTCTCCTTTGTAAATGTGAGCCTTAATCTGTCCCTTAAATTATTAGTGGGGATGTTCTTGAGTTGAAAATTCACTTTCTAGTGGACGCTTCTTCCCACTGATATGAGGCCCTCTTTTAGTGAAAAGAAAATATTTTACTAAATATCTGTGAATAAATATGTCCATAAGAATTAGACCTTGAGCTATCCTAAAACATCATTATATCACATGAGATCTCTTCTATTCTTTGAAAAGGGCCAGAAATAATACAAAATCATAAAAAAATGTGTCTACTCAGCCTCTAAAGCAGGGATTGGCCCGCCAAAAATGTGGAACTCATCATGAGGGGTTGCAGTGGCTCGCGGATCTACGTACCCACATCCACACCCACAAATGCAGTGCCCCTGCCAGGTCATGTGGAATCCACAGATTAGGGCCTAATGAATATTTAAAAAATTACTGATTTCCTTATATGAACTGTAATACAGTAAAATTGTTGAAATTGTTGCATGTTGCATTTTTATTTTTGTTCAGTATAATTATGCCATGGGGAGGAGAGAAATTAGCATGGGGGGATACATAATGTTTGTGATCAGGCATGTTTGTGGTGTGGCACAGTACACAGGGGCATGGTTCGGCAGTCTACGGTCTACAGTGTCAATCAATTTCAGTTGTCTCTTAGGCAACATCATGTTACCTTCCCTTCCCTTCTCACTAGGACACCAGTGCAGTGCATCTCATTTGCTACAAGAATGTAGATAGACATTACATTTGCTATAACAGAGGGACATAATACTGCTCACAGTGGGTCATAAATGGAGGGACTGACATCCTATTTACACTGCAAAAGCACATTGAAAAACAACAGGCTTATCCTGCACAAATAAACATTGAATCAAATGCACAACGCTGTTATCGGGTAGTGGAGAACGGGGTTGGTTTTCACACTTTTTACAAATGTGTGTATTTCTCAGCACCAGTATATCTTACAAGACTAAGGTTTTGGGTTGAAATAGGGACCATTTTTATCCTCATATCTTTTCCAACATTGGAGTGATAAGCCATTAAACACACTCTGTCCACTTGTGACAACCAGCCCGATCCCAGGGTTGGTTGTCACATATGGGATTGTGTATATAGCCAAGTAATCATTACTCGTTGTGTATTTATTCCTCATGTTATTTTTCTATCATTTTTTCATTTTTTCTCTATGCATTATTGGGAAGGGCCCGTAAGTAAGCATTTCACTGTCAGTCTACGCCTGTTGTTTACAAAACGAGACAAATCAAATTAGATTTGATTGTCACAGTGTTTGCCATTTTTTATCAGCAACAATTGAAAAAGTAAAGGCATTATATATATAAAAAAAGTTAAGCCTTTATTTAGTGAACAGTATTTTTTACGTAATAAGTATTAAACAAAAACGGTGCATAAGTTTCGTCTTATGCCTTCATCAGTGCTGTACAAACAAATTAGGAAGAGACGTACTTAAGGAGACACCTGCTGTGCGTAACAGGCACAACAGGTGCAAGCAGATAGTTGATTACCTTCTGATATAATTTTTTTAAATTATATGTGACATTTGAATTGTCCATTTTTTTTATAGTCTTCTACATATTCCTTGTTAATATGCATTAACTCCCTATTCGCCAGTATCTAATCAACTATCTGCTTGCACCTGTTGCGCCTGTTATGTTATGTCTCCTTAAGTATGTTTCTTCCTAACTTGTTTGAACAGCACTGATGAAGGCATAAGCAGAAACGTATTCACCGTTTTTGTTTTATACCACATTGCACTTTCACTTTTTATCAGGTTTGTCATGCCCTGACCTTAGAGAGCCTTTTTATGTCTCTATTTGGTATGGTCAGGGTGTGATTTGGGGTGGGCATTCTATGTTTTGTTTTCTATGATTTTGTGGTTCTATGTTTTGGCCGGGTATGGTTCTCAATCAGGGACAGCTGTCTATCGTTGTCTCTGATTGGGAACCATACTTAGGTAGCCCCTTTTCCCTCCTTTCGTTGTGGGTAGTTGTCTTCGTTTGAGGCACTAAAGCCTTAAGCTGCACGGTTGTTTTTGTATTGTTTATTGTTTTTGTTGGCGTCATCCTAAATAAAAATAAATATGTACGCTGACGACGCTGCGCTTTGGTCTACTTCTTACGACGGCCGTGACAGAACTTCCCACCACCAAAGGACCAAGCAGAGTGGCCAGGAGGAGCAGGGATCTTGGGCCCGGGAGAAGAGAGAATGGAGGACATCTTGGACATGGGAGGAGGTTATGGCAGGGGACAAGACCCTGCCGTGGAAACAGGCTGAAGTAGCGAGGGAGGAACGACTTCGCTACCTGGAGTCACGGCAACGGAGCAGGCACGAGAGGAGAGACACACTGGAGGGGAGATTGGCTGAGTCCGGTTGGAGACCTGAGAAAACTCCCCGTGCTTACCGGAGAGAGCGTCGTACTGGTCAGGCACCGTGTTATGCGGTGGAGCGCACTGTCTCCAGTGTGTGTTCATAGACCTGTGCGCTACATCCCAGCTCCCCGCATCTGCCGGGCTAGGGTGAGCATCCAGCCAGGACGGATGTTACTGGCTCAGCGCGCCTGGTCTCCAGTGTGTCTCTTCGGCCCAGGATATCCTGCGCCGGCTCTTCACACTGTGTCTCCGGTGCGTCTGCCCTGCCCAGTGCGTCCTGTGCCAGCGTCCCGCATTTGCAGGGCGAAGATAACCATCCAGCCAGGACGGGTTGTGCAGGCTCTACGCTCGAGACCTCCAGTGCGCCTCCACGCCCCAGTGTATCCGGTGCCTCCGCCAAGAACCAAGCCTCCAGTATGTCTCCCAAGCCTGGTGAGTCCTGTGCCTGCTGCCAGAACCAGGCCTCCTGTATGTCTCCCCAGCCTGGTGAGCCCTGTGGCAGCTCCACGTACCAGACTGCCCATACGTCTCCTCACTCCATTGATGATCCATGGCAGAAGCCTCCAGTGATGATCCATGGCAAGAAGCCTCCAGTGATGATCCATGGCACGAAGCCTCCAGTGATGATCCATGGCAAGAAGCCTCCAGTGATGATCCATGGCACGAAGCCTCCAGTGAGGAGTCATGGCACGAAGCCTCCAACGACGGCCTCCAGTACGGAGCCTCCAGCGACAGCCTCCAGTCCGGAGCCTCCAGCGACGGTCCCCAGTCCGGGGCCCGCAACGAGGGTGCCCAGTCCAGGGCCCGTAATGAGGGTCCCTAGTCCGGGGCCCGCAGCGACGGTGCCCAGTTCAGGGCCCTCAGCGAGGGTGCCCAGTCCGGGGCCCGCAACGAGGGTGCCCAGTCCGGGGCCAGCTACGAGGGTCCCCAGTCCGGGGCCCGCAACGAGGATCCCCGCACCAGAGGTGCCACCAAAGTGTGGTGAGCCAGAGGTGGAGTGGGGTCTGCGTCCCGTACCTGAGCCGCCACCGCAGATAGATGGCCACCCAGACCCTCCCCTATAGGTTCAGGTTTTGCGACCGGAGTCCGCATCTTTGGGGGGGTACTGTCACGCCCTGACCTTAGAGAGCCTTTTTATGTCTCTATTTGGTTTGGTCAGGGTGTGATTTGGGGTGGGCATTCTATGTTTTGTTTTCTATGATTTTGTGGTTCTATGTTTTGGCCGGGTATGGTTCTCAATCAGGGACAGCCCTTTTTCCCTCCTTTCGTTGTGGGTAGTTGTCTTTGTTTGTGGCACTATAGCCTTAAGCTTCACGGTTGTTTTGTATTTTTTATAGTTTTTGTCGGCGTCATCCTAAATAAAAAGGAATATGTACGCTCACGACGCTGCGCTTTGGTCTACTTCTTACGACGGCTGTGACAAGGTTTCAGGTAAGACCCAAGTGCAGACTGTGTTTAAGTAACAATGTTTATTGCAACAACAGGGGGAGGCAAACGACAGGCAGGGGTCGATAATCCAGAGTAGTGGGGCCAAGGTACAGAACGGCAGGCAGGCCTAGGGTCAGGTCAGGCAGAGGTCGGTAATCTAGAGTAAGGGCAAAGGCACAGGACGGCAGGCAGGCTCAGAGTCAAGACAGGATCAAAACCAGGATGATGAGAAAAAGAGAGACTGGGGAAAAGCAGATGGTGAGACCAAATGCTGGTAGACTTGAACAAACAAGACCAACTGGCACAGACAGACAGAAAACACAGGCATAAATACCCAGGGGTTAAGTGGGGAAGATGGGCGACATCTGGAGGGGGGTGGAGACAAGCACAAGGACAGGTGAAAAAGATCAGAGCATGACACTTTTTGTATTCTTTTGCGTCTCAACCTTCTTGGGTTATCAATTTTCATTGTTTTGAGTGCGAGTACCTTTTGAATTCAACAGACAATACCATTCAAAAGTTTGAGGTCACTTAGAAATGTCTGAATTAAACTCAGCTGTACTCTACTTTGCTTTACTGTTTTAACGTGTGCACTGGGAGTCGGGAAGCAAGTTCAGGGAGTGAAACATTTAATTAATAAACAAGAAACATGAACGACACACAGACATGAAACAGAAACAGAAACAATGACGCCTGGGAAAGGAACCAAAGGGTGTGACATATATAGGGCAGGTAATCAAGGACGTGATGGAGTCCAGGTGAGTGTCATTATGCGCTGATGCTTATAACGATGGTGACAGGTGTGCGCCATAACGAGCAGCCTGGTGAACTAGAGGCCGGAGAGGGAGCACACGTGACAACTGTACTGCACTGTGCTCTGCTGATCTGTACTGTGCTGTCCAACTTGTGAAACAAAGACATCTTTTTAACTACTGGAAAAGAAGCCTTCTACTGTAGGCGTCTTTTCAACAACATTTAGCTTACTGGGTAGATTGTTACAATGGGGATGGTTGTCAGATTGTGACAATCTGGCCTGGACAAGTGATTGGTTTTGATAAAAACAGTTTATCTGCCTTCAAAACATATGTTTTATGGAAAAGAGATGTTGTATGTTTCTGGATGATGCACCATGCTGCCTTGTTGACAACATGACCGAGCAGTGCAGATTACTGATCAATTTGAGAAGGGCGCTCCTACCTCACCGGGTAGATTATAGACCGGTGCCCCGCGGCTCAGTATAATCGAATCCGCCCATCGTGACAACCCCCCCCCCCCCGATGGCTATTTTGAAGATGCTAGTTGGCTTGACCTAGGAACTTAACAATAGGCTTGAAATGAAGCTCTTTTCAATAAAAGTAATTGTTTATGGATACTCCCATTATACACATCTAATAAAGAAATAACAAGCATATGAGTATTTACTTTCAACGATGACAAATGCAAATATTCTTCTCACCTCATGTTTTGTGATCCTGACCTGAATTCCGGGTTGGAGCGAGCGGTCGCATTCGCACTTCGGTCCGCAGGTAGTATAACTTTTCATTACATTTCATTACATTTCATTATAGTACAACGGTTTGATTTGTCTAATCTTAGCAATTTCTTCTTAGCTAGCTACATGCCGTCTTTGTATCAAAGATAATTGCGTAATTATCGTATTTCGTCGTCCTAGCGTCGTCCTAACGTAGTCCACACTGCTATCTGCCCAGCAGCTAGCCAGCTAGCAAACGTCCACCGTCTACTGAATAGCAGCACTGTAGAAACTACTACACTCAACTGAACGACTTGATTAGTGTAGTGTTAGCTAGCTACATAGTTGTCTTTGCTGTCTTCGTATCCAAGATAATTGTGTAGTTTAGAGTGTGTAGTTTTAGAGTGATTATCTAATTTACCGAGGTTAGCTAGCCAGCTATTTGTCGTCCTTAACGTAGGAGACACTGCTAGCTAGCCAACAGCTAGCCAACGTCTACCGAATAGAACTTCCGCACTCAACAACCCGGTCGCATTCCGCTTCGCTCCACAGGTAGTATCACATTTTCATTTCATTTCATTACAGTACAACGGTTTGATTTGTTTGATCGTAGCTAGCTACATAGCTAGCTACATAGCCGTCTTTGTATCAAAGATAATTGTGTAGTCTAGAGCGATTTTCTAGGTTAGCTAGCCAGCTATTGTCGTTCTTTTAACGCAACGTAACGTAATCAACACTGCTAGCTAGCCAGCTAGCCCCGAATAGCAGCACTGTAGAAACTATTACACTCAACGGAACGACTTGATTAGTGTAGTCAACAACGCAGCCACTGCCAGCTAGCCTACAAAGTCAACAACGCAGCCACTGCCAGCTAGCCTACTTCAGCAGTACTGTATCATTTTATCATTTTAGTCAATAAGATTCTTGCTACGTAAGCTTAACTTTCTGAACATTCGAGACGTGTAGTCCCCTTAGGCCACCTAATCTGGTGGTCCCAGCGCGCACGACCCACGTGGAGTTCCAGGTCTCCGGTAGCCTCTGGAACTGCCGATCTGCGGCAACAAGGCAGAGTTCATCTCAGCCTATGCCTCCCTCCAGTCCCTCGACTTCTTGGCACTGACGGAAACATGGATCACCACAGATAAACTGCTACTCCTACTGCTCTCTCTTCGTCCGCCACGTGTTCTCGCACACCCGAGAGCTTCTGGTCAGCGGGGTGGTGGCACCGGGATCCTCATCTCTCCCAAGTGGTCATTCTCTCTTTCTCCCCTTACCCATCTGTCTATCGCCTCCTTTGAATTCCATGCTGTCACAGTTACCAGCCCTTTCAAGCTTAACATCCTTATCATTTTACGCCCTCCAGGTTCCCTCGGAGAGTTCATCAATGAGCTTGATGCCTTGATAAGCTCCTTCCTGAGGACGGCTCACCTCTCACAGTTCGGGCGACTTTAACCTCCCCACGTCTACTTTGACTCATTCCTCTCTGCCTCCTTCTTCCCACTCCTCTCCTCTTTTGACCTCACCCTCTCACCTTCCCCCCTACTCACAAGCAGGCAATACGCTCCACCTCATCTTTACTAGATGCTGTTCTTCCACTAACCTCATTGCAACTCCCCTCCAAGTCTCCGACCACTACCTTGTATCCTTTTCCCTCTCGCTCTCATCCAACACTTCCCACACTGCCCCTACTCGGATGGTATCGCGCCGTCCCAACCTTCGCTCTCTCTCCCCGCTACTCTCTCCTCTTCCATCCTATCATCTCTTCCTCTGCCAAACCTTCTCCAACCTATCTCCTGATTCTGCCTCCTCAACCCTCCTCTCCTCCCTTTCTGCATCCTTTGACTCTCTATGTCCCCTATCCTCCAGGCCGGCTCGGTCCTCTCCCTCCCGCTCCGTGGCTCGACGACTCATTGCGAGCTCACAGAACAGGGCTCCGGGCAGCCGGCGGAAATGGAGGAAAACTCGCCTCCCTGCGGACCTGGCATCCTTTCACTCCCTCCTCTCTACATTTTCCTCTTCTGTCTCTGCTGCTAAAGCCACTTTCTACCACTCTAAATTCAAGCATCTGCCTCTAACCCTAGGAAGCTCTTTGCCACCTTCTCCTCCCTCCTGATCCTCCTCCCCCTCCCCCCCCTCCTCCCTCTCTGCAGATGACTTCGTCAACCATTTTGAAAAGAAGGTCGACGACATCCGATCCTCGTTTGCTAAGTCAAACGACACCGCTGGTTCTGCTCACACTGCCCTACCCTGTGCTCTGACCTCTTCTCCCCCTCTCTCTCCAGATGAAATCTCGCGTCTTGTGACGGCCGGCCGCCCAACAACCTGCCCGCTTGACCCTATCCCCTCCTCTCTTCTCCAGACCATTTCCGGAGACCTTCTCCCTTACCTCACCCTGCTCATCAACTCATCCCTGACCGCTGGTACGTCCCTTCCGTCTTCAAGAGAGCGAGAGTTGCACCCCTTCTGAAAAAACCTACACTCGATCCCTCCGATGTCAACAACTACAGACCAGTATCCCTTCTTTCTTTTCTCTCCAAAACTCTTGAACGTGCCGTCCTTGGCCAGCTCTCCCGCTATCTCTCTCAGAATGACCTTCTTGATCCAAATCAGTCAGGTTTCAAGACTAGTCATTCAACTGAGACTGCTCTTCTCTGTATCACGGAGGCGCTCCGCACTGCTAGCTAACTCTCTCTCCTCTGCTCTCATCCTTCTAGACCTATCGGCTGCCTTCGATACTGTGAACCATCAGATCCTCCTCTCCACCCTCTCCGAGTTGGGCATCTCCGGCGCGGCCCACGCTTGGATTGCGTCCTACCTGACAGGTCGCTCCTACCAGGTGGCGTGGCGAGAATCTGTCTCCTCACCACGTGCTCTCACCACTGGTGTCCCCCAGGGCTCTGTTCTAGGCCTCTCCTATTCTCGCTATACACCAAGTCACTTGGCTCTGTCATAACCTCACATGGTCTCTCCTATCATTGCTATGCAGACGACACACATTAATCTTCTCCTTTCCCCCTTCTGATGACCAGGTGGCGAATCGCATCTCTGCATGTCTGGCAGACATATCAGTGTGGATGACGGATCACCACCTCAAGCTGAACCCGGCAAGACGGAGCTGCTCTTCCTCCCGGGGAAGGACTCCCGTTCCATGATCTCGCCATCACGGTTGACAACTCCATTGTGTCCTCCTCCCAGAGCGCTAGAACCTTGGCGTGATCCTGGACAACACCCTGTCGTTCTCAACTAACATCAAGGCGGTGGCCCGTTCCTGTAGGTTCATGCTCTACAACATCCGCAGAGTACGACCCTGCCTCACACAGGAAGCGGCGCAGGTCCTAATCCAGGCACTTGTCATCTCCCGTCTGGATTACTGCAACTCGCTGTTGGTGGGCTCCCTGCCTGTGCCATTAAACCCCTACAACTCATCCAGAACGCCGCGCCCGTCTGGTGTTCAACCTCCCAAGTTCTCTCACGTCACCCCGCTCCTCCGCTCTCTCCACTGGCTTCCAGTTGAAGCTCGCATCCGCTACAAGACCATGGTGCTTGCCTACGAGCTGTGAGGGGAACGGCACCTCAGTACCTCAGGCTCTGATCAGGCCCTACACCCAAACAAGGGCACTGCGTTCATCCACCTCTGGCCTGCTCGCCTCCCTACCACTGAGGAAGTACAGTTCCCGCTCAGCCCAGTCAAAACTGTTCGCTGCTCTGGCCCCCAATGGTGGAACAAACTCCCTCACTAGACGCCAGGACAGCGGAGTCAATCACCACCTTCCGGAGACACCTGAAACCCCACCTCTTTAAGGAATACCTAGGATAGGATAAAGTAATCCTTCTCACCCTCCCCCCCCTTAAAAGATTTAGATGCACTATTGTAAAGTGGCTGTTCCACTGGATGTCATAAGGTGAATGCACCAATTTGTAAGTCGCTCTGGATAAGAGCGTCTGCTAAATGACTTAAATGTAAATGTAATGTAAATGTAAAAAATTGACCACATGGATGACCTCTCCCATAGAGGACACACATTTTTATCTTGAAATTATTAGACAGCCCCCCCAGATTTTGAGTAATAAGCACTGTGACAACCAAACCCGGTCTCCCCTAAACACTGTCATTGTGCCATCTTTCGTCTCGAAACACCTGTTGTGATATTTGTTCACCATCCCCCATTATTAGACAAATTGCCATTTGACAGACACGCAAAGTTATATTTAGAAACAAAATCTGTTTATGAGCCTAAGTCATCTGTTSTACATACGCCCAGCAGCCACGTAATGGAGTCTGAGCTGCCATAGAATCACTAAGCCAAACTATTCCTGCATTTTGTGAGGGGGGGGAAATAACCCTTCTATATGCAAAGCATAGAAGGCAGAAAGAAAAAAATGGAGGGGGGAAAAAGCTAAAAGATTTCATTCATGAGCAAACACCCAAAAGGATAAAAAAATATAAAGAATGTAAGTCAATGCGGCTTTAATACTGATTCACATCCCAAGGGGGGAGCTCTCCTGATTTGCTGATGGTTTTATTATCTCGTTGAGGGCAAAACAAGGTGGGATGGCTAGCTACTGGGACTAATGGAATTCCAACACCAGGGCCTCATCTCTCAGGTTTTGATGGCTGGCTGACAGGCCATGATGGATGGCCGGGGCTGAAGACAGTTGTGCTTGCTTGATGAATTGTGAAATGAGACAGACACACAGAAAGCTGCGGGCAGCCTCGGACCAGACGGGCCACCATCAGTCGACCGGTGTGTTTCTGTACAACAGCAAGCGATGAACTGACCCCCCCACCCCCCTTTTCTCATCCATCTTCCCCTGACTTGTTGCCACGGTAATGTTTGAGTGCTACAGACGAGGGACATCAGACAATAAGCTGCATATTAACCGGTTTTAAATTGGCAGTTGGGGGGGTCGAGGAGTGACTGGAGAACAGGCAGCCCAGTCAAATTGATAGGATCAGAGTCCCTGACCTAAAAAAGTATTTCAGTCAACCATGTCTCATCTGAGAATGATAAAAGGGAATAGGTGGGTGGAGTCAACGGACAGTGGGCCATCAGAGAATGCCTCGGCCGTCAATAGTAGCCAAACATTCCCATCAGACATCATGATCATAAAAAGGCATAATTGAACAGTCTGACTGCGTTGCTTTTATTAGCTGTTCTGAGCAGATGGCGGCGGGCCGCGTTTCATCCTCACCGTGCCAAGACAGTTTTCAGTCAGACGGAGGAAAGAGGATTAACAGAAATAAGTAGAGAGCGGATCTCATAATGGATCTCATGTGGATCTCATCATGAAGGATTAATAAGGCATATTCTCTCCCTCATACATCTCTATATTTGTGCACAGGACACCTCCGGGTGATTGTGTGACCTGTAATTGGGTCCTAGATTCAGCCCAAAAGGAGCACACAGGGGGCTTTTGGCTGGCTTTCAGTAGCACTGATCCGTTTCTGGGCCTCGCTTCCCAGCTGCTTGATAACTCAAAAGTCCAGATCGCTAGGGCCATTTTTAGGCTTGAAAATCCATTCAGCCATTTTCGCACAGTGAGGTACTACCCAAACCAGATCACACCAGACACATCTTGTTTCCAGTGGCCATGTCACGTCATGTGATTTTTCTAATGGACGAACTGGAAATCAGACAGGAGTTCTGATTACATCAGGGAAAAGGTTACGACTTCAGCTTTCTCCTCATATGTATGTCATTCCTGTAAGACAAACAATGAAGGCATGGCACATTGCAAAAGCGCTTTTAAAATGGCTGTGTTCCTATGAGAATTTGTGCCTGCTTAGAGCACCACCGCCAGGTAAGAGATCATTTTTTTGTCCTTTTTTTATCCTTTTGGAATGGTAATTGGTAACATATTTTATTTCAAATCGAGACATTCAAAACTCTTATTCCCAACAAGGGGACAATTTGGGAACCAAAACCCCACAATTTTATATCTTAAATATTTTTATTTAGCTTTTCTTTGCCTGCTGTTGCTCTGGCTCTGTAGTCGCGTTGTTGATGTAGAACTGAATCAGAACCCCACTGTTCCTAGCATTCTAACAGTACTAAACATGTTTGTAGGACTAGTTTTGAAATTGAAGTGTATCTAATGTAGGTAGTTTACAATTTATGTGTAGCTCAGAAAATGCCACCAGAGGGAGTCAGAGATTAAAACGTTAAGAGTGTTTCCCAAACAAGCACAGAGTGAACCTGTAAGTGTGAGAGCTAAGAGCTAAGGGCCGTGTTCAGTTATTCACATTTCAGGTTTCAAGTTTCATTAGCTATATGTACGGGATAAGCATGGTATACATCACCCAATGAAATGCTTACTTGCAGGTTCCTTCTCAACAATGCAACAACAATAAGAAATAATACAAGATAAGAATATGAAGATAAAGTAAATGTCAGGAGAATAGAATGTACATTTTAGCTTACGGTGCATTCCGAAAGTATTCAGACCCCCTTGACTTTTCCCCCCAAAAAATTACGTTACAGCTTTATTCTAAAATAAATTAAATACTTTTTTCCTCATCAATCTACACACAATACTCCATAATGACAAAGCAAAAACAGGTTTTTAGAAATTTTCGCAAATGTATTAAAATAAAAAACAGATCACATTTACATAAGAATTCAGATCCTTTAAGCACTACTATGTTGAAGCACCTTTAGCAGTGATTACATTGATCCATTCTTCCTCACTATCACTGCCCTTAAGCTCACTGTCCTCACTATCAGAGGGTATGATCCTAACTGCTCGATTCATTTTTTTTTCGCCCATAGAATGTCCCTGTACACATTGCCTGTGAATGTCAGTGCAGGTCGAGTAGTCTGAGTATCTCCTCTCGTGGGAGCCTGTATTTTTTAAGGATAGCTCCATCATTGTGAGTTTGCAATGGGCTCAGGTTGTAGCAAATATGCGCATTTATATACACCAACCGACTGTACCGCCGGTTATATTGGAGAGCATGCTGTATTATTGTTGTTCCCCTGACCTCTGACAATAGCTTGGCATTCATAGTGTTCCAGGTGTTTCCAATTTGTACCGGATAGGATTCAGCTTTGGATAAAACTAAGCTTGACAAAAATGTTCAAATACATACAGTACCAGTCAAAGGTTTGGACTCATTCAAGGGTTTTTCTTTATTTTACTATTTTATACATTGTAGAATAATAGAGAAGACATCAAAACTATGAAATAACACATATGGAATCATGTAGGAGAGTGTTGGAGTGCTGCATCAGATGACGTAGCCTGCACCATCACCCGACCTCAATCCAATTGAGATGGTTTGGGATGAGTTGGACCGCAGAGTGAAGGAAAAGCAGCCAACAAGTGCTCAGCATACGTGGGAACTCATTGAATACGGTTGGAAATGCATTCCAGGTGAAGCTGGTTGAGAGAATGCCAAGAGTGTGCAAACCTGTCATCAAGGAAAAAGGTGGCTACTTTGAAGAATCTCAAATTTAAAATATATTTTGATTTGTTTAACACTTTTTTGGTTACTACATGATTTCATATGTGTTATTTCATAGTTTGATGTCTTCACTATTATTCCACAATGTAGAAAATAGTACAAATAAAGAAACCCTTGAATGAGGTGTGTCCAAACCTTTGACTGGTACTGTATTTGTAATATTACATTAGAAGTCTAACGATACACTTTGGTCTGGATCACTCGTACATATCCAAGGTTTATAAGAGCCATGTTACTAACTAAGACTCTGGGCTAAAGAGACATCATAAGATTGTTCTAACGATGATCTTAATGCTACGAAGGCTCTGGGAAATGAGGCCCTGGTCCGTTGAGAATATGCTCGTGTGTCGTTTACCTAGCATTTGGAACTCTTCTTTCTCTCTTCTGCAGCTGTTCACAAACACATTCAATTCCCACCTCATGAACATTTTAATTCCATCTTTCATTCTATCCCTAATTTATCAATATATTATTCATGCCTTTATTCATGTTTGTATTCGTGTTTGTTTGTTTTGTATCAAACACTATTACCTCAGTTATATCAATGCAACAATGTGATCATGAAGAATTCCATTCGCCTCTAGAGGCGTTGATGCCACAGTAGGCCTGCATCAAATGCACAAACATATGCATACATATTTATGAATTAAAACTTGGAACAAGTCAATACATTGATGACAGTCAAGGTACTTTGTTTGATGAAAACACTTTTAATATACTCAATATTAACATGATTTCACCAAAAGAAACATCATGTTTATTCTTGCACTAAATGGGACATGTGGAGGAGTAGAGGGTTATGCGGTAGAATCCATTAAAACCTCCACTATAATAATTACAAGGTATTGGATTATAACTAGGGCTGTCAAACGTTAAAAACAATGAATCGAGTTAATCGCAGGATTTGCGGTGATTAATCGCAAATTCAGAATTTGCGCAAAGTGAGTTGTAATAAAAAAACATTCATACAAAAACATTACAAGAATATTGACGTCTTGATTTTGTCTAAATAACAATTAGCAATATTAGGTTCATTTAGAAAGCAGACTTTCTTTAACCTCAATGGCAACTTGTTTTTACATGGCATTGTAGATTTTAGCTATATAGATTTCGTATTTTGGTTGTTTTCAGTGTATTTTCAATGCTTTCAGACAATGTGATTACTCGTGATTTAAAACAATGTGTGCACTAAAATTACAAAAAGTTAACTGAAGTTAATTGATTAACCTTGACAGCCCTTATTTTTAGCCTTGATATATAATGGATTTTATATGGATTTATCGGAATTTATGAGTAAAATCAGCCTCTATCTCTTCTGACATGAGATTTACATGAACCATCTCAAGATTTGGACAGTTGCCTTGATTTTCCAGAAAACAGTATTGACTGCTTCCGTCCTGTTACTTTAAAGTTTGAACATTAATAAACAGATGCTCTTGAACTCGAACGTGCACAGTGATGGTGTAGGCTACTTTCTAAATGTAATCCATTACAGTTACTAGTTACCTGTCCAAAATTGTAAACAGTAACATAACTTTTGGATTACCCAAACACAGTAACATAATCTGATTACTTCAGTTTCTTTTAGATTACTTTCCCCTTAAGAGGCATTAGAAGCAGACAAAAATGAATATTATCAATTGAATGACATCTGTTGCAGGATAAATCAACGTTAGAGTTTACATAGCTGGCCATAAATGGATGTTGCATTTTACTTTATGGCTTATGTAAGCTTCTTCTAACCCCATTGCTTTCTACTTCAGTACAGATAATAATATGATTAGGATATATCTTTACATTAAAGATATAGATTTCCAGTCATTACAATTATTTTAGTACCCCTTGATCTTCAACAATAGGACTTGGAATCATTGCTTTGAGTTAAAAAAATAAATGATGCTCTAATGGAATGGCATGCTTTGTGCACTACCAAAAAGTGCTAATTGCAAGTTAAAAATGAATGCCGCAGGCCTATTGGCTTTGTTGGTGACACTTTGATATCTCGATAATTTGCAGCTGTTTAAGGCCTAGATTCAATCAGATCAAGCGTTAACCGGCAATAGCTGACACCCCCATAGCAGGGGCTTAAGCATTACAGAAACCATTTACCTTTTAAGAACCAAACGGAGGCAAACAGAGAAAAACAAGAGCTTCTATTGGACAAATTCAGGTATATCCCTCCCCGTTTTCTTCCGTTTGCTTCCGCGTAAGAAACGTTTTGCAATAGAACCGGCGTAATGAATACGCCCCTGATATTTTGCCGATGTTGGAGGTGTAACTGCGTTGGAGCTGCACTTGATCATTGTCATGAAGCCACACCCATCCCACTTACGTTAGAACTCCAGAACGAGAAAGTGTAGGCTATAAAGAAATTATTGCACTCAAATAGAAAATCATTCAATTAAATACTGAGGATTTCTACTGCTCTACTTAGTAGATAAGTGAAGTACAGTAAAGTACAGTAAAGTATGCTATAGTACAGTACAGTAAAGCATGCTATAGTACATTTTAGTTTAATTCAGTAGATTACAGTACCGTGCAATACAGTAGTTTAATTCCGTAGAGTACATTCGAGTAAAGTAGGGTACAATACAGTACACTATACTTTACTTTACTGTATTCTAGTGTGCTCTACTGTATTGTACTGTACTGTACTGTACTCTACATTTTACTTTACTGTATACTGTAATGTACTGTACTCTGCTGTGCTCTACTGTACTGTACTGTCCAAACTTGTGAAACATAGATGTCGACGATTGGTTCAGATTTGGTCCGGTCCGGTAAGGACTAAATCTAAACCAATTATAGACGCCTAAAGTTTGGGCTAAATCAAGGACAGTCCGGACCGGACCAAATCTGAGCGTCTATGTTTGGGTCAAATATAGGCCGTCCGGTAGTCTGTGGATGTCTATGATTAGTTAGGATTTCAAGGTGGATCAGGACCACCTAAAAAAGACGGGAAGAAAGACAGAGGACCAAAAAAAGACGTACAAAAGATCATTGATTTTTTCGATCATAAAACCTGATTAAATGCTCCTAACCTGGAAGGAAACTATGAAACGTAGAAAGAGGTAATCACTAATCAAAGCTATAACATCAACAAAATAAATATGATGGAATAAACTGTGACACATCAGAATGTACTCAGTTCATATACAGTGCCTTCAGAAAGTATTCACACACCTTGACTTTTTCCACATTTTGTTATGTTACAGCCTGCATTTAAAATTGATAAAATTGAGGTTTACACACAGTACCCCATAATGTCAAAGTGGAATTGTGTTTTTAGACATTTTTACAAATCAATTACAAATGAAAAGCTGAAATGTCTTGAGTCAATAAGTATTCAACCGCTTTGTTATGGCAGGCCTAAATAAGTTCAGGAGTAATAATGTGCTTAACAAGTCACATAATAAGTTACATGGACTCACTCTGAGTGCAATAATAGAGTTTAACTAGATTTTTGAATTACTACCTTTTCTCTGTACCCCACACATGCAATTAGCTGTAGTCCCTCAGTCGAGCAGTGAATTTCAAACAAAGATTCAACCACAAAGACCTGGGAGGTTTTTCAATGCCTCACAAAGAAGGACACCTGGTAGATGGGTAAAATGAATTGAATATGAATTGAATATCCCTTTGTGCATGGTGAAGTTATTAATTACACTTGGGATGATGTTTCAATACACCCATTTTCTACAGCGATACAGGCTTCCGGAAAGGAAGGAAACCGCTCAGGGATTTCACCATGAGGCTAATGGTGACTTTAAAACAGTTACAGTTTGATGGCTGTGACAGGAGAAAACTGAGGATGGATCAACAACATTATAGTTACTCCACAATACTAACCTAAACAACAGAGTGAAAAGAAGGAAGCCTGTACAGAATACAAATATTCCAAAACATGCATTCTATTTGCAATAAGTCACTGAAGTAAAATTGTTAAAAATGTGGCAAAGAAATTAACTTTATGTCCTGAATACAAAGCGTTATTTTTGGGGCAAATCCAACACAACATATCACTGAGTACCACTCTTCATATTATCAAGCATGGTGGTTGTGGCATCATGTTATGGGTATGCTTGTCATCAGCAAGGACTAGGGATTTTTTTAGGATAAAAATAAAACGGAATAGAGCTAAGCACAGGCAAAATCAGAGTGGAAAACCTTGGTTCTGTCGGATTTCTAACAGACACTCGGAGACAAATTCATCTTTCAGCTATTCACTGGAGTTGCTTACCAAGACAACATTGGAGGTTCAATGGCCTAGTTATAGTTTTGATTTAAATCGGCTTGAAAATCTATAGCAAGACTTGAAAAATTTGCAAATATTGTACAATCCAGGTATGCAAACCTCTTAGAGACTTACCCAGAAAGACTGACACCTGTAATCACTGCCAAAGGTGATTCGAACATATATTGACTCAGGGGTGTGAATACTTATGTAAATAAGATATTTATTTATTTAATTTTCAATACATTTGCAAACATTTCTAAAAACATGTTTTCACTTTGTAATTATGGGGTATTGTGTGTAGATGGGTGAGATTTGTATTTTATTTAATCCATTTTGAATTCAGGCTGTAACACAACAAAATGTGGAATAAGTCAAGGGTTATGAATACTTTCTGAAGGCACTGTAGAAATTAATGGTCATGCTGATGTTATGTCATCGCTTATGCAGGCATTGTCTGTGTCATTAGCGCATAGAATCTTCCAACTGACATGTCGCCCAAAATATCCCGCCACTGTCCTATGGATAACGTACAGGTCACATTTCATAACATTTCCTTTAGGGATTGAGCTGTTTCTTCCTCCTACCGTTATGTTATCTCACTGAATGTACTGTACCTCACACCTCCTGGTAGTGCTATTCTGTAGCCTTCACCGTGCCCACAAAGTATCACACCGACCTGCAGTCAGCATCAGTCACCCAGTAGCTGGCTCAGATTAGAAGTGGCAGGAAACAATTGTTGTTGTTGTTTTTTACAAATTTGGGGTCATCATTATAAAACTTTGTTTCCTCTCTCTTGAATTGTTCACCTCTATCTGAAATATTGAGGCTCTGAATCTTGTCTTCTGACAGTTACTGTATATCTTAAAAATGCACTCAACCTACTTGAGTAAGAGAGGTCGAGGAGAGAAAACTCGCCCGATATGGGGCTAATGCAAATTTTATGAATAGGGAATTCAGCTTTTTGGATGACAGTTCAATTATTGTGGTTGATGGTCTGGAGGCCCAACTCTTCATCTGCATGCCAACGAGACGAAATTAACTCAGATCGCCATGCATCAGACATCAAGCCCCGGGCTAAAACGCTTTAGGGAAATATATTCATAATGTATTACAAGTCATCCATATGGCCTGTCATCCTAATACATCACTATGCCATCTGATCGATGTCGAGAGAGAGAGAACCACATCGGTCATGGGGATTGTGGGGAGGGCTAACGGACAGACTGATAGGATGATATGAGAATGATATCTTCATAAGAGGATTTGTTAGATTAAGTTACTCACGAGCGGTAATGACGAGGGAATACCACAATGACACATGACCTCGGACCGTATGACATTAATGAGCATGGATCATCTGGCCTCTAAGCCTCAAAAACCCAGAGGGCAGGGATGAAGACATTAATACCAAAGGGCATGGGAGAGAGCACTGGATGATCTGATGAGTCATTGGTTGAGATGTAGGTTGGATGTTGGCTATCTTAAGATGGATACAGTCAATGAGGGAGTTTTATTAAGATATAACGGGGTGCAACGGGCTGTGACCCATGATGTGAAAAAAGCGTTGAGGGGGCAAAAGCGGTGACGGGGGAGCGCGCTTTGAAAATTGAACAGTAATCTTCGCCACCTGGTCATATTGTCAACAAGGCAGCATGGTGCATCTTTCATAAACACATAACATGTTTTCCCCATAAATTATATGTTAGAATTTGCCAACCAGTTTTTTATTGGGAAGGCAGATAAAGTACATACAGTGCATTCTGAAAGTATTCAGACTCCTTGACCTTTTCCACATTTTGTTACGTTACAGCCTTATTCTAAAATGTATTAAATCGGGTTTTTTCCTCATCAAGCTACACACAATACCCCATAATGACAAAGCAAAAACTGGTTTTAAGAATTTTTTACATATTTTTTTCTTAAAAAAGGAAATATCACATTTAAATAAGTATTCAACCCTTTACTCAGTACTTTGTTGAAGCACCCTTGGCAGCGATTACAACCTTGAGTCTTCTTGGGTATGACGCTACAAGCTTGGCACACCTGTATTTGGGGAGTTTCTCCCATTCTTCTCTGCAGATCCTCTCAAGCTCTGTCAGGTTGGATGGGGAGCGTTGCTGCACAGCTATTTTCAGGTCTCTCCAGAGATTTTCGATTGGGTTCAAGTCCGGGCTCTGGCTGGGCCACTCAAGGACATTCAGAGACTTGTCCCTAAGCAACTCCTGCATTGTCTTGGCTGTGTGCTTGCGGTTGTTGTCCTGTTAGAAGGTGAACCTTCACCCCAGTCTGAGATCCTGAGCGCTCTGGAGCAGGTTTTCATCAAGGATCTCTCTGTACATTGCTCCGTTTATCTTTCCCTCCATCCTGTCTAGTCACCCAGTCCCTGCCACTGAAAAACATCCCCACAGCATGATGTTGCCACCACCATGTTTCACCGTAGGGATGGTGCCAGGTTTCCTCCAGATGTGACGCTTAGCATTCAGGCCAAAGAGTTCAATCTTGGTTTCATTAGACCAGAGAATCTTGTTTCTCATGGTCTGAGAGTCTTTAAGTGCCTTTTGGCAAACTCTAAGCGTGCTTTCATGTGTCTTTTACTGAGGAGTGGCTTCCGTCTGGCCACTCTACCAGATACGTCTGATTGTTGGAGTGCTACAGATGTTTGTCCTTCTGGAAGGTTCTCCCATCTCCACAGAGGAACTCTGGAACTTTGTCAGAGTGACCATTGGGTTATTGGTCACCTCCCTGACCAAGGCCCTTCTTCCCCAATTGCTCAGTTTGGTCAGGCAGCAAGCTCTAGGAAGAATCTTTGTGGTTCCAAACTTTTAAGAATGATGGAGACCACTGTGTTCTTGTGGACCTTCAATCCTGCAAAAATCTTTTGGTACCCTTCCTCAGATCTGTGCCTCAACACAATCCTGTCTCGGAGCTGTATGGACAATTCCTCCAATCTCATGCCTTGGGTTTTTCTCTGACATACATTGTCAACTGTG
The DNA here is from genome assembly GCF_002910315.2 of Salvelinus sp. IW2-2015. NCBI lineage: Eukaryota > Metazoa > Chordata > Actinopteri > Salmoniformes > Salmonidae > Salvelinus > Salvelinus sp. IW2-2015. Next base: position 32,653,935 of record NC_036860.1, on the reverse strand, counting down.
GAACCTTATATAGTGTGGTGTGTGCCTTTCCAAATCATGTCCAATCAATTGAATTTACTACAGGTGGACTCCAATCGAGTTAAATAACCCTTTCAAGGATGATAAATGTTAACAGGATGCATCTGAGCTCAATTTCGTGTTTCATAGCAAAGGGTCTGAATACTTATGTCATTAAGGTATTCCTGTTTTTAATTTTCATGAATTTTCCAAAATTTAGAAAATCCTGTTTTCGCTTTGTCATTATGGGTTATTGTGTTTAGATTGATGAGAAAAAAATAATATTTAATCAATTTTAGAATAAGGCTGTAACGTAACAAAATGTGGAAAAAGTCAAAGGGTCTGAATACTTTCCAAATGCACTGTATGAGTTTTTGTCACGAGAGCAAACACTTTCGCATCGGAATCCTGAGTCATTACTCCACGTGCTTAACATACGTCACTTTGTTTTGAGGCTACTTTGCCATCGGCATTGAATAGGGCACCAGGCTGCTTGGCATCAGGAAACTGATTAAAGTCCAGTACCGCTCCATAAAGCTCATTCTCGCTAGATAAAAAATTGGAGGATAAAAATTAAGAGGGGGCTGTCTAGTTCCTACCTAATATTTATTACCTAAAATGCTTTCCTTCTCCCTCCTTCTCTCCGTAACCCGACACCTCAAATTCACTTTCCCCTTAAAAATGCCCTAAAAAACAACATTGTACAAAAGAGAACATGCTTAAGCGATGTATACATCATCCTATAGACAATTAGATGCATCCCCAGTCAGTCAGGTATTCAAGGTTTCGTGTTTTCTGTGGGCATCACAGCGTGGAGTTCAAACCGCAGCAATGCTAAATCCCACAAACATTGAAAATCCCACCCCAGAGGGATCAATTAAAAATCATGATGCATAATCTGTCAGAGCAAAAGGAGAGAAAAAATCTGGATATTCATGAAGAGAAAAGGGAGAGAGATTTAAAAAGTTTGCTGTCGCTCCCTCTTTCAAAAGAGAGACCCCGGGAAAATGGCACCTTAGCAGAATGTTAAGCAGTGGAGAACAAACAAACAGTACTCTGACTGATATAAACACCAGTCGACACTTTCCTCCAAAACGGACCATTGGATTTGCATATTGGCAGCCTTGGGTTGTTTGTACAGCCAGACAGATGTGGATGACATGAGGAAACGAGGAAGACTTTAGACTTAGATCGTTTTCCAAAGGCAGAGTTGGTTGATGTTTTGCCATGACGCATTTATAATATATTATGTATATTTACCACCAATTAGTTTACCTTGACAAATGACCCCTCCAAACTGCTTATTGTTTGTACTGTGAATCAACGGATGGTTTCAAGCTCCTGGTTTGTCTTTGAGAGCCCTTGATTCAGGAATGAGCACCAACTCTATGAGCTACTGCATTTGTTGTATCAGGGGTCTTAAAGGTACAATACAGGCGGAAGTTAGTTGATAATTGTTTACCTTACATTTAGGCTGTATAGTTTGTGTACAATATGTATACATTTCTGTATGGTTTGTGTACAATATGTATACATTTCTGTATGGTTGAGGTACAATATGTATACATTACTTACCTCATTAAACCACAATATCGTTTATTTTAGGATACCAAACCTTTCAAACAAATGGCGTAAAATGCTTATGGGTTTGCTCACAAGCACCCCTAAAGCCAAAAGGTTATGCATTTTTGATTTTCAAAAAATGGTGTAATGCCACTTTAAGAATGTGGCATTATGACTATTTAATGACAGCAGGTAAAGACTTTGAGATAGTTTGCAAGCTCAAGTCAACGTCTTCTAAGTCCAATGTTACAGCATCCATATTAGGAAATTGTCAGTTGTCAGACAAAATTTATGCCATACTTATGCCATACAAGGTACAGTATTGCAAGAAACTATTGTCAGGGACGATTCTAAGATTTATTTAGTAGGGTGGCAAAGGGGGGACCGAAAACCATTCATGGGTGGCAATGGGAAATCAGTAAATTGTATCACAAACCGTGTTGAAAATTTGCCTCAACTACGATCCATTGTATTGAATAACTATTTCAACTGTTAATTGGTATCTGCCCTAATTTATTCAAATAAATCCATTTGAAAATGAACATAAGGAAAATATTCAAGTCAGATGCATCATGTTCAGTGGTAATGAATTTTTTCCCCCGTCCAATACATTTTTTGAAAGCTGATTTAGGCCTAATGCGCTTGTATACAATTTAAAAGCTCTAAAATCCTATTAGAAGAACAGCAAAAACAAGCAAAAAATGACTTGGCCATTATCACCTTGGCTGTGTAGTGCAGCTTTGTATTGCTCGGGTAAAAACCAAAATGTGCACCCAGGGGGGGCCCCAGGACCGAGTTTGAGAAACCCTGCACTACAGCACCTGCTCCCCATCAGTGATTCCACGGGGATTCTCAGTCTAATTCAGTCGACTCTGAAGTGTGCTAACGGATAAAGAGCAGTGATTGTGGTGGTACCAGTTTGAGGGGTGGATGGCGTGGATATGAGCTTGTGTCTATAATGATGAAGGGATGCTGTAGCTTGGTAATGTAGGCTATAGCAGCACGTGGAGGCCAATATGAATAGGAACCAATAAATAATAGGGCCCTCTGCTGTTGGAATGAATATGCAATCTCATACTATGGAGATATTTGACTGTCATGAAGGTGACCCATTTTAAAACAGTGTACAGCTATAAAAACAGCAGGGAGTGAAATACTGTAGACATCTTGAACGACGGAAGCCACACGCTGAAATAACCTATCACACACACATTCCTCAAAACTGAGCATATAGCTTTCACACCTTTCATAGATAGTTTTACTGAAGACAAATTAAATACCATTGTCCGAAAGGAAAATAGAAAAGGAACCGCAACCACAATTGGGATATATAGAGAGCTGCATTTCAACAGTCTCTCTCAAGCCTTTAAAACCATTCTGACTACTGCAGGTCTGCTATTGCAAACATGTTACTTCGTCGATAATCTTATTCTTATCGACGGTGTACAGAGAGAAAGCAATATGTTCCTTTTCTCCACAGCTTTGCCGTGTGTCGTGAAGCAGCCCGGTGCATCTCAAATCATTGATATTTGGATAATTTTATTCTACCATGTTGTCCCATTGAGATTCAAATTTTAATTTTTCAAGGGACACCTACAAGTATCCACATTTCACTTCCCATTCAGCGACATTAAGGCGAGAGAACAAGGTCAAGACATACGGTCACGGGTCCCGGCACTGATATCTGTGGGAGGGAGCGGTCGGCGGGCACAGTTGGCACTCGCCACGGCCAGCTGTGTGAACCGAAGATCTGCCATGTCACCCCAGAACGCCACCACATGGAGGTGGTGGAATTCCAAAGAGGCTACTAACTGTCACTTCATCACAATATCACGGGCCCAACACACAAGCTGTTCCTGGCCAACACCTGTGCTCTCCCAGTGCTCAAGATGATTCTGAAAGTCTGTAGGCTCCTTTTTCCCCCAACGAAGCTAGAGGAATGAGGACTCACTCGGGCCACTGAGCTCACACATTGTTTTGATACAGAAGTAGCCGTTATGGTGTCAGCAGAGGGTGATCAGAGGTGTGAGAACCAGGGGCCTCATTTATCAATCATGCGTAGGCGCAAATATGTGCGTAAACCATGCATGGGATCACTTCCACGCAAAGTCTGAGATTTATCAATATGAACATTTGCTTGAGAGTAGATATACGCACAGCCATGACCATGCYTAAGGACAGTGACAAGTGGAGGAATAAGGGAACTGCTTGTGAAGCTTACTTAGCCTAGTGAACGGGGGGAAAATACTGAACAAAAATATTCTGAACAATAATATAAACGCAACATTTTCAACCATTTTACTGAGTTACAGTTCATATAAGGAAATCAGTCAATTGAAATAAATTCATTAGGCCCTAATCTATGGATTGCACATGACTGGGAATACAGATATGCATCTGTTGGTCACAGATACCTCTAGAAAAAGGTATGGGAGTGGATCAGAAAACCAGTCAGTATCTGGTGTGACCACCATTTTCCTCATGCAGCAAGACATGTCTCCTTCGAATAGAGTTGATCAGGCTGTTGATTGTGGCCTGTGGAATGTTGTCCCACTCCTCTTCAATGGCTGTGTGAAGTTGCTGGATATTGGACATCGATAAAATGCATTTGTGTTCATTGTCCGTAGCTTATGCCTGCCCATACTATGGGGCACTTTGTTCACAACGCTGATATCAGCAAACCGCTCGCCCACACAACTCCATACACATGGTCTGCGGTTGTGAGTCCGGTTGGACGTCCTGCCAAATTCTCTAAAACGACGTCGATGGTGGCTTATGGTGAGAAATTAACATTCAATTATCTGGCAACAGCTCTGGTGTAACAAAACTTCACATTTTAGAGTGACCTTTTATTGTTCTCAGCACAATGTGCCGCTGTGTAATGATCATGCTGTTTAATCAGCTTCTTGATATACAACTGTCAGATGGATGGATTATCTTGGCAAATGAGAAATGCTCACTAACAGGGATGTAAACTAATTTGTGCACAAGAGAGAAATAAGATTTTTGTGCATATGAAACATTTCTGGGATCTTTTACATGTTACGTTAATATTTTTGTTCAGTGTATATGTTGAAAATTTGTGAAATTATTTATTGTTTTTTCCATTGTGAATTGATGCAACTGTATCTTGACAGGCAATATCATATAATTTGACTACATCAGTGCATTTGTTATGATAATAATCCATATAAAGTACAGTAATTTGTTAAATTAGAGGCACGTGGGAAAGTGAAACCATTTGTGAAATACTATAAAAGACTGAGATAATGGGAAATCGTATGAGAGTGTAAGGAATGACGCTGGAGAATAGAAGCAGGTACGGGGAGTTGACATTTAATTAGGAACGGACATGCAACAGGACAGGAACAGCATCAGACCTGGGAAACACAAAGACAGTTGACAAACAATGCAGCAGCGGGGAACAGAGCTGGGGAACTGACAAATCTAGTGGAGGTAATAAACAGGTGGTTGAGTGAGTCCAGGTGAGTCCAATATCGCTGAAGTGCGTGACAAGGGAAGGCAGGTGTGCGTAAATGATGGTGGCAGGTGTGCGTAATGCAGGGCAGCCTGGCGCCCTCGAGTGCCAGGGGGGAAGAGCAGGAGCAGGCGTGACAGTACCCCCCCCCCCCCCCTCTAGGGGCACCACCCGGTGTCCCGCCTGGGCGAGCCGGCCGAGATATGGGCGCTGGGCAAGCCGGCTGGGGGTAACCTCCCCTCTAACCAGCAGGGGCGTGGGAGCCTGGCGAGCCGGCTGAGGCATAGGAGCCTGACGATCCGGCTGAGGCATGAACGCCTGTCGATCCCGCTGTGGCGTGGAAGCCCGATGATCCGGCGGAGCATGACGTGGGATGGGAACCTGCCGAGCCAACCGAGGCAAGGAAACACCTCGAGCCAGCTTGGATGTGGAAGCCCGACGAGCTGGCTTAGGCAACCCCGGTTCCATCGGCCGCGGAATCCAAGCCCGACGTCACCAACAAAACAAGAACTCATGGGCCGGCTGGGCGAACAAGACCTGACGATCCAGCTGAGGCCCGATGTGGGATGGGCGCCTTCTGAGCCAACCGGGGCAAGGAAACCTCTCGAGCCAGCTAGTACGTGGAAGCCCGACGAGCTGTCTAAGGACCCCGATTCCATCGGTGGCGACCCAGGACCGACGTCACCACCAACCAAAATGCCAGTTCTCCCCAATGCTTTGTGCGATGGCTGCTGCATTCTGTAAGGAATGACGCTGGAGAATAGAAGCAGGTATGGGGAGTAATAAACAGGTGATTGAGTGAGTCCAGGTGAGTCCAATATCGCTGAAGCGCGTGAGGAGGGAAGGCAGGTGTGCGTAAATGATGGTGGCAGGGGTGCGCAAGGCAGCCTGGCGCCCTCGAGCGCCAGGTGGGAAGAGCGGGAGCAGGCATGACAGAGAGGCTGATCTTGCTCTGTTGGAAGATTTGGCACATGCCAAAGAGAGCGTGTTTTTAGAGACAGGTGGGACTTTTTGCAGAAAGTACAGCTTGGCTCATCAGATATTGTTTCCCAAAACCAATCTTATAGGATTTAAGAGGATTTGTGAGGATTTAAGACCTACTTTAGAAAGACAAACACATGCCATTCCAAGTGCTATCTACCCTCAGGTTTTTGGCAATGGACACTTTTCAGCGGGAGATTGCCGATCGGCATCTCACAGACCGCGATGAGCCAATGTTTTGGATGCAATCAGCGAAACAAACTGTAACATATCATTTCCATACACCATCGCACTACAGGTTGAAGTCAAGAGGGGTTTCTTTGCCAACAATGTGTTCCCAAATACAAACGGAATAATAGAAGGCACCCACATCACCATAAAAGCACCATCCCAAAATGAGTTCAACTCTGTGAACAGAAAATGATTCCACTCTTAATGTGCTGGTGATGCTTAAAAGATGCTGCTGAATGTCGTTCATGGCTATACGCCTGTAGGACTGAGCTGCTGAGAATGAATGGCTTATTGGTGAGTGTTGCCTACTTGTTACGAATTCCCTGCCGGTGACTGTTATCAGCACCTCACAACCCTAATGTTAGTAAGGGGCCGGACATCTGCCCATCCTCTTGTCTATACAGGTCACACAGTACAAGCAGTGACAGAGAGAAACATCTCTGCCCATCAACAACTGGACTCAATAACATCTTTCTGGACTTGTGGGATGGTGTACGTGCACAAAGTGAGTTGTGTGACATTTGTATATTGATCTTAATAGTTAGTTACTATTGTTGTATGCTGCCTTTTGTGTATAGCTGTATTGTAATACATGCAGGTAGCATATACATCTTCATACAGTCCTTCCCTTGTTAATACCAGGGGTGGTGTCAGTGAGTCACAAACCAGTTAAACGCATAGAGCCGGGTCGCTGTCTTTCACTACTCTTTTAAAAGTATATTTGAAGCTAAAGCAACTAATTGTCTTAACGGTCCTCTCTTTGTAGCTACGTTTTTATTTTCACAACTGACTGAGCTTAACTGACTGAGCTTAATAAAACATTTTGGTTGGACTCAATCTCTGACACTAGCACCTCTATTTCAGACTCTGAAATGTTTTTTTTTCTTAGCTTTTTTTGGTTGCGACATTGTATTTCATGGTATGGCGTTGTATATTCCCCACAGGCTTTAAAGGGATGATTTTGACCATATGATTAATTATGTGCATTTCAAAATGCATCTAGAGGCTGAGAACAATTAGTATTTATTTATGGTTATCTTCTAGATGTGTGTATGACGCTGGTAGGATGGTTTGATAAATCACACTTTTTCTATATGTGTACGAACATTCTAAATACCGTTCGTAAGTAGTATTTTAGAATAGTTTCTACGCAATGTTGATAAACGAGGCCCCAGGACCTCTGCCTTGCTAGCACGTGACCACCCTCCTGAAGTGTCGTACCAGTTAGTGGGGAAACATCAGTTTCACACATCTCCATGTGATACATTCACCCCTCAAACTTACTCAACATCGCAACTGTAGATCTGGGTCACCGCACCAGTGTAAAAGATGTCATGCTGCTTGCTTAGCGAGTACTGCTTCCTCCGGATTCAGTTCACACCGAGGCTCGAACCCAGGACCTCTGCCTTGCTAGCACACGTGACCACCCTCCTGAAGCGGCTTTTAAGTTGGCGCCACACATAAGAGCTAGCAAATCACTGGCACAAGTGTGGACACTTCAGGCTGTGGAGTAAGTTTCACACATCCCCATGTGCTACACTATCAACATACAGCAGCAAAACACAGATGTTGATAGTGCTAAAATTTGTATACACATTTAAGCCAAACATACCAACACGGCTGGTCTTGCCTCAAATGTCTAACATTAAATAATGGTGCCATCCAGGGCTCAAAAAAAAAAAAAAAAAATCATTGGTAGCCCTGGTGCACCACATGAAATGTAGAAGCAGCAGAAAATACTTTTTTAAATTGAGATACAGCATTTATTGGGCCTTTATAAATTCTAGCTACTTTTGAAGCACATGTTCTACCCTAGAAACTAATATGTAATACTGTAAAGACATCTGCTTATTATAAAAGCTAAAATGTTGACACGAATACCTGTCATTGAAAGTTATCTGTGTAAAAGTTTCCTAATGAGGTGCATTCAATTGGAAATTATACATTGTCTCTTGTTATGGTTTGTGATGACCACATGCAAGAGGTCTGTCATTCATTCCTTACTGTGATCATTGATTTCCTGAAGAAGCTATCCCTTTTCCTTTCTTTCTGTGCCCCTAAATGTTTGGATATAATGGTAAAGTTAGCTAGCTTACCAACGAGGTTTAGTTTAGTTTATTAGGATTCCCATTAGCTACTGCACATGCAGCAGCTATTCTTCCTGGGGTCCACATACAATGTACAAATACATGATAAAGTACAGAACAGTTAAAGACAAGAACAACATAAGATAGTAAAATAAACATTCTAACACCGTTTAAAGACGAATGGAAATGAAAAATGGCAGTCCGCATTGTTCTAATTGCATTTCTTCAACATGGAAACACATTGTTAAACATAGGCATATTGTAAATTGCCATCTGGACATGGGCAACATAGTCAATAAGCAAGATTCAATTCACTAGGCTCTAACAAGACAGTGTATAGCTAAGGCCTAACAAGACAGTGTATAGCCTAATTCTAATCAAATTTTAATAAAAACTAAACAACGACTTGTTTTAAATAGGCTGTCTAAATACAGTTACAGGTACCATAATTACTCCCTGTGGGCGTATAATACATACAAGGCAAGTTAGACTTTTCACAGGAGCTGGATAGAGATACAATATAAAGATAAAGTGGGAATGTCCACTCACCGTTAAAGTGTTGTGGTAATGTTTGGCTTTTGTTGAACTCTGAAAATGGCAGGAAATGTCAAGGTAATATGTGACGGACATTCTGAACTAAACAATGAAAAACAACTGCTGTAAATACACAAAGGTTAGCTGCTGATGGTTATATGATTAAGTGACCTTAGTGGTGAGGAAAGAACTTGTGTTGAATTAATGGTTTATAAAAACCTGTGACATTTCAAGGTAACAGTGCTATTTGAGACCTATTCAAAGTAAAGCAGCGTACATATTTTCTAAGATACAGTAAGTTAAAAACCTCTTCCCGCAAAGTAGAAAAGCATGTTTGAATCACTATGCAGTCATTTCATTTTGTTAGAAAAATATGTTGTTCGGTGCATGAATCCAAAAGTGATTTTCTGACAGTACAAGAAGCATTTGAATGCACTAAACCTACTGCTTTTAAATAATGGAGCACATTCGAAAAAATATATTGTAGTGACATCTACAATGCATTATAGGAATGTGGTGGGTACTTTTCTGGAGATGACATTTTAAGGACGCTAGTTTAGAGTGATGGAGATAACTGTGTGATGTGATATTATGTGTCTTCTTTGCTTCATAATGCACCTTTCGCCTTCTTCCCCATCGATTGCGGCCAAAGGAGGTTGTCATTAAGTCAATTCTTCCCAGAATAGAAATGGTTTGTGTATGAATGCTCCTTGCCCCTACTATCAATGGAAGCAGCACCAATGAAATGAATAAGGGGAAAACAACCAAGATGTAAACACATTCTAAATCATATTAACTAAGTACTGTCTGGGCAAAATCAGCTATTTGTCACTGAAGAAGAGAATATCAAGAAGACTGATATTCCAACTCTGAACTCCATGTGGGAGATGGTGGGTCTCTAACAGAATCTTAATCCCGAGCACCTTTAATTTGATTTCCTTTTATATGGTCACTGGAGCTGAAGCGTCTGGGTGACAGTGTTGCCAAGCCTCTCAACCTATCTATTTGCGGTGGCCTAGAGTGGGTGCCACCCAGTGATCAGATGCTTTTAACAGACATGGAATAAAATTCATGGCTTCTGGCAATGGAGAGATAAGAGAGATACATTTAACCCTGATCAATGTCTCTCTACCTCTCTATCTAGCTGTAAGTCTCTCTTCTGTCATCTGTTAATAATTTGCCTGCACATAACGGGGAATAAGAATTTGCTACTCCACTTTGGATGGTCTTTGTGAGTGAATACTAATATTCAAACTGAAAATATGGAAATATCTTAGTGTGTTAAGAAATGTGTTGGTGTGACTTAGTGCTTCTATTTCTATGGGTGTCATGTCCATTCGTGATCACGCAAGTCAGATGACCTTTGTCATGACAGAGGTATCAGTTTGCATTTTGACTGTACTGATATTGCACAGCTGCTTAACAACCTTTCTATAGCATGGTAGACTACATTTCATAGTGAAACGGACATGTTCATGTCATGGTGAAGCATCAAATGAAGTGTTATCTAACATGAGGCCATAACAATGAAGTCCACCACCTCCATTAAAGTACCACCAAATAAAAACAAATATATTGAGCTCAGCACACATTGGACATATTCAAATTGAACATGAAACTCAGGTGAACTTCATCACTCCTGCAATGATCAAATGTTGATCTCTGGCGACTGAAGTGTGTGCTCTTGAATCATCTCATATGGTGTTTTTGGAGCAGTGCATTTAACAATGTGGTGATGATCGAGGAAGAACTAGGTTCATTCAGTAGAACTCTTCTGCCACCAAGTGGGGGATGACACACACACGGCACACACACACACGCACACATACACACATGCTCACACAGTCACACACTATGCAGACCTGCACACATTGACATTACAGTAAACGGACAAAAAAAATTAACTTATTTTGTGGAATCATTGTACAAATTTAACCTTTTCAACTTTTAATACAACCAGTGTTAAACAACAGCTAAAGGAACCTGGCACAGTGTATCTGGGGTCACCTCGCCTCACGGTGGGTAGAACAATGGAAAACTGAGAGCATATAGCACCTTTTGTCTCGCACTTAAACTTACATGTTCATCTGGTACTGCCGAGGTACAATTCAGCCCCTGACAGCCCTTCTTTTTAATTAGCACGTCCCAGGGGCCCCCTTATCAGTGATGGACTATTCTCTTAATGAGCTGTTATTAAGCAGTTTCTCTCCGGGCTGATAGTCTCCCAGCCACCTATGGCACGGGCTGATTAGAACCAACCTCGGCTAATTCCTATTCCCTTACGCTCCGGTGAACTCGAGCTCCTTCCCGACCATTATTTTACATTTTACTCAGGTTAAAAAACTGCGCCGAGATAGTCACAATAAAAAAAAAGAGAAAAAAATGTAGTTTGATGAAGTCAAAAGTATAAAGGCTTTTTTGCTCTGTATCAATCCCTCAGCTCATCAGACTCACTCCTGTGGAATAATGATCTAGTGTAATTAAAGGTGGAAATGGAAAAATAATCAAATAAACGTATTTTGGGTCAGAGAAGGTAATCTAAAGGTAGATTATACTTTGAATAACTGTATGTGTAGGACTTTTGTGAATAGGAAAATTATTTAAGGTGCACAGTAGGCCTACGCAGTAGTAGGACACTGAACTGCCCACAAAGAGATATGCCTCTTCTGGTTTACTGTATTCCAAATAAAGTGCTGCCTTTTTAACTGTAGCATCAAAATGGAATATTAAGACACAAGATTGAATCCACAACCCTGACCGAACAGACACAATCTCTGCAATGGTTTCACAGGCATGGTTTGACAGAGAGAGAAAATAAGTGTGATCTATTTTGCAATGACATGGACATCTATCCCAAAAAACATACTGTTCCTCAATCAGATCAAACATGTGTGATGAAAAATAACGAGATCACAAAAAACAACTAGATTCTTCCCCATTCCATACTAAATTGCCCTGATTGAGCTTGACCATTACAGACTCTTTTAGAGTCCCGAGGATTAGGGCCTGGTCCGGAGAAAGCAGAATGTCCAGAGCTGCCGACTCGTTGAATTAGACATTGTAATCCAAATCAAGGTTAGAGATCGCTGTTATGATCTCCAGAAGCTGGTTTTGGTCATAGGAAACGATGGTGGAGACATGTACATAAAAAGTTAAGATCAGCGTAAAAAATACACAAAAGAGCAGAATTGGTCAGGATCCCGTAAAACGGCTGCTATCCACTGCAGCGCCATCTTAATGTTCCATGACACGCTCTAGTAATTGAACGGGCGTAGATGCTAACCATCATTTGGATGTGATCATGCCCAGTGGTTTGGTAGTTGAGCTGATTTATAAATCAGATAATAAGTATGTGTAGAGTCTTGCTCACGCTGACCCTAGTGAACCAGAAGTTTGTCTAAGATAACCAGTCGGATATTCGTGACAGGGGGATGCATGGAGCAAGCTTAATTCAGTTCATCTCAATATATTCAGTTACTGTGGCTACAGTTGCCGTTGCATTACCAATACTTCCACATCTACCACAAATAAGCCCACACTGTACATATGCAGTGTTGCCTGTGCATAGTGCCGCTTTTTTTTAGAATCAATGTCTTTTGTATGTTCTAGTAATCCAGCTTCAGCATGCTGTCTCCAACACCGGTCCTGAAGAGCCACTGGGTGGGCATGTTTTTGTTATAGCCCAGCACAAACAACTGTTTCAAATGTTTCTAAATACTTCTACATTAATGTGGAAGCTGAATTAATCGTGAAAAATGAAGAGTGAGAAAGTTACAGATGCACAAATATCATACCCCCCCAAAATACTAACCTCCCCTGTTACTGTAATTGTGAGGGGTATGATATTTGTGTGTCTGTAACTTTATTACTCTTCATCACGATTCATTCCGGACTATCCGTAAACACAGTAACATCTACATTAATGTAGAAGTGTTTATAAATATATTCTGTTCTTATTTACAAATAAAGTGACTCAAAAATGACACATATATTATTTACTATTCATTTCTATTTGGGCACAAAATAATCTGAAACACAACCAAAACAAACAGCAAATGCATCCAACAAGTTTGTAGAGTCACAAGCTTGATGTAATCATTGCATGCTAGGAATATGGGACCAAATACTAAACTTTTGACTACTTTAATACACCTATAAGTGAATTTGTCCCAATACTTTTGATCCCCTAAAATGGGGATTGTACGATGTACAAAAGTGATGTAATTTCTAACCGGTTCACCCGATATGAAAATAGCCTCAAATTAAAGCTGACAGCCTGCACTTTAACCTCATAGTCATTGTACCATTGTACCAAGTGCTGGAGTACAGAGCTAAAACAACAAAAACGGTGCCACTTGTCCCGATACCTTTGGAGCTCACTGTGTGATCCACATACACCACTGATGTTATTCACAATGGATATTTTTTAACATGTAACCAATACAGTGGTTATAATTCTGAACATGCAATGACGATGAGTCCACTACTGAATATGCAAATTGCAGTGAACACATGCATACATCTGAATGGCTGAATACATGAATACTGAACTAAATCTTTGCATATTTCAAGTGAAAGAGAATATGGTTTCTTCATACAACCGAGAGAGAACTGACTGTTCTCATGACAATGACAATTGTCTTTTCTAAACATAGTCTGAAGATGAAGCTGATGAGCCATAAGAAAAGGTGTGCGCGTGCGCAAGTTATCCATCTTTTCTGTATCCCACTTTCTGAATACCTTGGAGAGGCCAAATCTACTAAAAAGCCAAAGCCAAACTCCAATATCTATAGTACCACTAGGGTTGGCTGGAGAACTAGTCTTTCCCAGAGTGTTTGTGACTTTTCAAATGGTCTAAATGGGTTTACCATGCCATTGAACCGAGTGAATGGCGGTGACGGCCTGATGGCAGTGCCTTTAAAATGCTCTCGTCTCGCAGCTCCTGCGCTCCAGTCACTCCCTGTGCTCAATACAGGGCCTTTTAACCACAACGGATCTGTCAAAACAACCTTATTCGCCGGGCCATTTGGACGCCTTGGCCTCCGCGGGATCCGTCAAGTTGGATTCAGGCAGCACGGCGCTCGATAGCATCAATCGATTGGAATTTACAGTGAACACCTGAAACAGGCCGTCTACGGGATTGCTCTGAGTGTTCAGTGTTGCCTTTCCCTTCTCAGAATTGAACCACATGAAAGGGTACTGCAGCCGCCACAGCCTTGCAAGATTCAGCGAACTTGGATTGCTGCAGTGGTGGGAGTTAATGGCAATTTCGAGCATACTGTATTTGAATGGGAAATTGCTTTTTCCCGCATCAGATGGACAGGAGTGGGGGGCTCTTAACAATAGGGGAATAAGGGGACACTGTATGTGAGGCCTTCCGATGCGCTCTCTCGCAATGATTGAAAACATGCAGGTGTGTGTTGTGTTGCGAACACGTGAATGTTGCTTCGACTTGACACGACAGGTTCCAGTGAAATATGTTTCGCGAGAGTGAAATGTACACAAACAATACAGTACATGAAATAGTTTTTGTGTACTCAGTTCACGAGTCATTGATTCAGATAGTTCAAGGCAGACAATGACCCACCTGCCTCCGTTCTCAAGAAATGTGGTTTGCGTCATCTCATTTATTTATTTCTATGCAACAAAAACAACCAATTGAGAACGTGGTGAAGTGACAAAATTCAGTTACCGTACAGGACCCATTCAAATTTCTCAAGTCCCCTCAAATGGCCCCCTTCTTTCCTTCCAAACTGAAGAGATCCCTGATTTGAAACAATTAGGCCTCGTGAAAGCAACGCATTGTCAAACCTCACTTTAAAATATCCAACATATTCGATCACTGATCTCCTGTAATCTATCCAACATAACCTATCCAACATATCCGATCACTGATCTCCTGTAATCTATCCAACATAATCTATCCAACATATCCGATCACTGATCTCCTGTAATCTATCCAACACAACCTATCCAACATATCCGATCACTGATCTCCTGTAATCTATCCAACATAACCTATCCAACATATCCGATCACTGATCTCCTGTAATCTATCCAACATAACCTATCCAACATATCCGATCCCTGATCTCAAGAAGGAAGGAAGCCTTCCAAATTATTCCACAGTAGCTGCTTTAAGTTTATCCTATAAGCACGCTGCCACCGCACCGCCAAAGGCCAGGTCCATATTTACATCTGCTGAGTGACAGGATGATGCATGTGTCATTAGAACACAGGGAGATAGGCAGATATCCCCCATTAAACAGAGCGATTCCACCAGGCTTATAGTGATCAGGGATGATAATGGCAAACATGTGGGGACGAGTCTCTATACGTTCCATTAACCCTCCGCTCAACCTTAAACTCTCTATACCGCATACCAATGCCAGTTGCTAAGCTACCAAAGGTAGGATAGATTCTCAGCTGTGCAAATGGGTTGAATCTATTTTAATTCCTGCACAGTACTCTCTGTTCTTGACAATGAAGTAGCATATAGAGAAAAAAATGCCTCAGCTTGTGAGTTGTGGACGGCAGCAGGGGAAAGGGTTACAGAGGCAGTGTGGAGTTTATGACTTGGTAGAATAGGAAGATTTGTGCTAAACAATTATTCACTTGTCTCTGTGGGAATGGCCTTTAAAATGCTTAAAGTAGTAAATAGTAGTAGTAGTAGTAGTGGGTAAAGGAGAAGCAGCCAAGTATTAGAAATAGTAGCAGCCAAGTGGTAGCGATTTTTGGTATTAGTAGCTGCAGCCTCGTAGTAGTAGTAGTTTTAGTAGTAGTAGTACCAGCAGCAACAGTAGTAGTCGTTTTTTTGTATGATAATGCTATACCAATTAAGCTTAAATAATTTCCTCTGCCATTCTACAATAATTTCCTCTGCCATTCTAAAACCACATGAGCTACGGTAGTCACACATCCGGACAAAATAACTAATCGCTGAAGTAGCTTAATTATTCAGGCTTATGTTCAATTTCCATTCAAGCCATATCTCACTGCCTTACAGCAGCCCACAACATGTTGTTGACCCAAAATTGATGTGAAGTCCTTTTCCAACCCACAAAGATCAAAACATTTAACACATTACTGAGTACAAACTATTCTGCAACAAACAGTGATGTGGAAAGGACAGGTCAACACATTGAAATGTTAATGGAATTATCAATATGCTCAACATAATAGTCCATAGTGTAGCAGAGGTGGAAGGTATTTTCCAGGTTCTAACTACTTTCCCCATGGGAGGTCAATAGTATTTTCCAGTAGTAAAGCTATTAACATTTAGATGATAAGGCTAACACAGCTCATTTCTCATCCACATTCTAGGCCGTATACTGGGCCTTACTATTACCTATGCATTTTTAAGGCCCCTTGGGGACAGATTTTCTTCACATTCAATTCAGATTAAAAAGTGATTGTATTGTGTTGAGTTATGTTATGTTATGCAAACCCTGTTTCAAATGGTATTGGAAATCTTTCAGATGTTTTGAACATTTGGTTGAGCTTGCCTGGAGTGCCAGATGGGTGGGGGACTATTGCGTTAGTTCCATTGTGACAGGCAAGCAAGTCAGTCAAGCGCAGCTCGTTTTTTTTCTCAAGTACTATACCCAGGTTTGATGTTATGTTATTCTCACATTCCGTCCCCTCTTAGTTTAAAAAGAAAATGGTCGGGGACAGAGGCACTCCACAACATGAGTGACATAAAATTCAATGACAGACCCTGTAATGTACTTGGCCTTGTTAGTAGTACAAAGGTTTTACAGCAATGAAAGGAATTAATGAAATAATTTACAAAAGGATGTCTGCAGACATTTCTGCAAAGTACAGAGCTTGCATAAACAAATAAAAATAAACAGTCAATATAATATAACATTTAAATGTTTTCCCCTGCTAGGAAAGTCAGTGAGAGCCAACAGCACCACCCTGGGTCTGCCTGCAGGTGGCGATAGAACCACATTTTCCAGTTGAACCACTGTTGAGAGTATTGTAGATGTGCCAACCAACCATATGCATTAATTATTGTAATGTTCAGAAGCTCCATGTACTATTCTGTGTTGTAGCTGTCATTTGAAATTGCATTGTAGGCTATATTGTTCCCTGAAAACTCAGATTATAGTCTGTTAAAATGTCTATTTGCCAAGTAGGCCCACATATTTCTTGATATTTCAAAATGTAGATTGTCCCCTTTGTATTTCTGTATAAGACCATGGCCACCCACACAGCTCATTCTTAAAAAACAACTAATGACACACTGACTGAATGTAGTTGCGGAACAAAGCATTGTATGAACTGGGAAGAAATGCATCATCCCAATCACTATTTAAAGGGTGGCGAACGTCAAGTCATTTCTAGTTCACGGAGAAGCTCGCTGTAATAGTGTGCGCTAATGCTCCGCTACGCATATTCATTCATCCATAACATAATAAGAGAGGAAGACACAGGGATCACCCTCTCTTTCCCTTTCGTTTGGTTTATCACTCAGCCAGACCTCTACTTCACAGCCTACAGTACAACCCGAGAGGATTAAAAGCCCTGGTATTAGGCATTAATCCAGCTTTAGGAAGAAGCAGCAGTGAAGACCAGGCACAGGTCTTGGATTTACCCCCTCAGAAAGCAAGCAGGAAGGAGTTGAAACTGGAGAGGACACAGAGTAAGGGCTTAGTGTTACCCCTCCAAAGTCACCCAAATGGGCATGTACCCATTGACAGCCTGGAGAGAGAAGTCCTCCATCTCAAATTGCACCCTATTCCCTATAGTGCACTACCTTTGACTGGGGCCCATGGGGCTCTGGTCAAAAGTATTGCACTATATTAGGAATAAGGTACCATTTGGGATGCAGTCAAGGAAAGAAGAGGAGACCTGGGGAATACATTTTTTTCTCGGAATGCCTGCTTGCTTTTCCTCAGTAAATCACTGAGGCCGAGCTCACTGCCATCCAGGACCTCAAAAAAATTGTCAAAGACTCCAGCCACCCAAGCCACAGACTGTTCTCTCTGCTACCGCACGGCAAGCGGTACCAGTGCACCATGTCTGGAACAAACAGGACCTTGAACAGCTTCTACCCCCAAGCCATACAACTTCTAAACAAGACTGCTTAATAGCTAATCAAATGGCTAGCCGGACTACGTCCATTGACCCTTTTTTGCACTAACTATCTTGCACTGACTCCATGCACACACATTGGACTCTACCCAGACACTCATCATTTACAGTACTTACCTGACATCACACACACACACACACACACACACACACACACACACACACACACACACACACACACACACACACACACACACACACACACACACACACACACACACACACACACACCACACACACACACACACACACACACACACACACGCCAACACACATAGCACTCAAACATGTCTACTGACCAGTGGAGGCTCCTCATAGGAGTGAAATGTGATACAAATACAAATAGTGAAACCGTTAAAAAGGTTATGCTTTTTAGATAAAACTATACTAAATATATTCACGTCACCAAATAATTTATTAAAATAAACTGTTTTGCAATTAAGGTCTACAGTAACTTCAACAGCGCTGTCTGTGGGGCAGCACCATGTTGAAGCCTGAGGACAGCTAGCTTCCGTCCTCCTCTGGCTACATTGACTTCAATACAAAACCTAAGAGGCCTCACCCCCTTCCATAGACATACATGGTAATTATGACCACTTCCGGAGGACGTCCTCCAACCAATCAAAGCTTTTGCAGTATGAACTGACATGTTGTCCATCCAATCATAGAATAAGGATCAGAGAATGAACCTAGTGTGTTGTATTGAGATTGTGCCACAGAGCGTTATGGGGGTTCTATGTGTTGAGCAGCTTGGTGACGTTGTTGGATAGAGGTGAAGAGTGATAGTTGAGCATTTTTTAGATATTATTCAATTCAAATTAAAAAAAAAAAATCAAATTACAGGAGATGGAGGAGGTATATTATAAATAGTTTTCTTGGTTTTATCTTTATTTTTGTGTCCAGTTAGTGCAATTTATTTAAATTTGCTACCAATGCGAGTGTGCAGTTTTCTCCACCAGAATGGTCAATGCTGCCAAAAATGTTGTGGACTTTTTGTTTGAGAACCCCTTTCATTCTCTGGGATACAGGGAAAAGGTGCGAATTAAAAGCAAGGGTCAACCTTTGCCTGAGATCAGTTTCTTGATGAAAAGGTGAGTGCGTTCAATACAAACTGGTATCAAAAGTATAGCTGGTTAACAGGGAGCCTTTCATCGAGCCGCCTGTATTGCTGGCTTTGCCTGCTTTTTGGAAAGTCTGAGTCTTGGTCGAAAGGTGGGTACAGTGACCTGAAGAACATTGATTGTTCAGCTAAACGACTAAACAAAAGCAGGGAGAATTTAAATGCCCACATCAGATTCAAGCTTTTGGGAAAAAGCTGCATCGATTATGACAAAGGTCTGTGTATTCAAAGTGGCTTATCACCACCACTGCATTTTTGGGCATGCAAGAATTTGGTTTTACACTATGAGACACGACGAGATGGAAAGCCAACAAGGGCAACTACAATGAGCTTGCAGAGGTAATTGCACGTTACATTTGCTTTACTTGCTGAACATATCGAACATTCAACTGTCTTTTTTGGGATATCGAAAACAATTCCGAATGATTTGAATGCTTCAATCGCATCATCCATTAAAAGTTAGATTAAAGAGAGAGTATGACGCAGCACATTTTTTCACCTGCGCTTAAGTAGGCTTTCCACTTTCTGCTGGTATTTATTTAGCAAATATAACGCATAATCACTCCGGATAGACACAAGCAAAAACCCATGACAGAAATGTAACAGCAGCCTAGGCTACACCTAAACATTGGAAATCTGACATGCTGTATGGGATGAAAACGAGACTATTTTTCAGTCTGATCAACTGTAGGCTACTAGTAAGAGCAGCTGCATATAGTCTATGCACCCTGTCCATCTGGTCAGGGTAAACTAATTGGTAACGTTATGTATTTATTGTCCATTTGTGTGTTAGGAGAAAATGTGAATGTGATCAAATTTGGTTAATATTCAAAATTGGGCTGTCTAGGCTGCCTATACGTTTTAAATTATTAACTGGAATTATTCAGTCAACATAATTGTGATGACAGATGTGAGTACATGTTTTATAAGGCCTGCTGTACAGTTGCATAGGCCTGCATGATGCAAACATGCATGAAACAAACTCAGCCCTGTGAGTTCTGTTGTCTATCAGTTGTTGTCTATGTGTCTGGGTAGAGGTAATCCCCCTCCTAATCGAGTCTAAATATGTTTATATGAACAAATATAAGGTAGCTGCAGTTTGGCAGGGTTTTCATTCCCGCCAGGACCAGAACATTTTTTCAGGAGTTTTTTAAAACCATGTGACCTGATTAGGAAAAACTGGTCCCATGATAGCCCATATCATTTTTTTTTTTACAACTGATGAATCACTGTCATGCCTTATAGGGTCCAGAGTTTTCCTAGTTAGGTTAACATATAAGGAAAAACTCCAGGCCCTGGGGAGTAAAAATTGCCCCACCGCTCTGGGACGTGTGGTGCCACCAGTCTGCTTGCAGTTGTCATTTATCGTCACGTATGTGAATGATCAGGGATTTATTCAGGAACGCTTCAGGGGTTACTTTGCCCAGCAACAGCCCCAAAACATCACTGTTCTAGAGGAGATCTGCATGGAGGAATGGGCCAAAATACCAGCAACTACCAGCAACTGCAAATAAAATCATTAAAAATCCTACAATGTGATTTTCTGGATTTTTTTTCTTCTCATTTTGTTTGTCATAGTTGAAGTGTACCTATGATGAAAATTACAGGCCTCTCTCATCTTTTTAAGTGGGAGAACTTGCACATTTGGTGGCTGACTAAATACTTTTTTGCCCCACCGTAGGTGTTCCTTTTGTCCAGGTGGGAAAGGGCTGTGTGGAGTGCAATAGAGACCATTGTCAACTTTCTCCTGACATGAACTGAAGCCACTTCTCATTTGCCCGCTCATCCACTGGCACATTGAATGTTTCCACTCCAAGCACTGCGAGTACCTCTATCAATTTTGTATGTAGAATCAATCATATACACAAATCACATTACACATCAATGATTTTACCCCTTGCTTGTACTAACTCATTCTTAGCTCTGTGTAGTGTGTTGTGTTATTGTTTTTTGTCTTCCCAGTCAAATCTTGTCCTGCTGTCACGACTTCCGCCGAAGTCGGTCCCTCTCCTTGTTCGGGCGGCGTTCGGTGGTCGCCGATCCACTTTTCATTTTCCATTTGTTTTGTCTTTGTTTTACACACCTGGTTTCAATTCCCCAATTACATGTTCATTATTTAATCCTCTGTTTTCCCCATGGTTTTTGTGTGTGATTGTTTTATGTTTGTTCAGTCCGTTATTGTGGGCTCGGTATTACAACATGTTATTGGAATCTTTTAGTAAAGTTACTTGTGTTACTCATCTCTGCTGTCCTGCGCCTGACTCCTCTGCACCAGCTACACCCAGACCACTACACCTGCACTGGTCAAGCCTCTGAACACCTCATCTCATGCCTCATACCCTCATTCAATCATTGCTGTGATCCCTTTCCAACACTGTGTAAGTAGCTCTCTGATTCCCATTCCACATAATATTGTACTATGTCTTTATAAAATTTGTCTATGACAATTTTTTAAACACACTTCGTTGTCTCCGTGCGTTCCGCACCTATACCGTGGGTCTCCCATCCTCCTAAATGTTTCAAGTCACCAGCCTCCACTGCTACTGACGCCACACACATACACTGCTGCTACTATTGTCTATGCTGCTGCTTAGTCACTTTACCCCTACGTACATACAGTAGCTACCTCAATTACCTCGTACCACTACACATTGACTCAGTACTGGTGCCATGTTATTTTCACTCATTATTGTTGTTTTGTTATACACTGTGTATTTATTCCTCATGTCACTAAATCATTTAAAAAATCTTTATCTTAACTCTGCATTATTGGAAAATAACTTATAAGTAAGCATTTCACTGTTAGTCTACAACAGTTGTTTACGAAGTGGATAGTTAGGCAGGCTTTGGGTAAAAGGCTGTATTTTACTCTCTAAATGCGGTAGAAAGAAGGGTACATGGGCGGTTTAGAGCTGGAAGGCAGAGAGTGGAATGAAGCATAAGGCAGGAGTCAGAATCTATCCCACTGTAGACAAGTGTATGTGGCAAAGTTAGTTTTTGTTCCAGCCAAGCGATAGCACATCTGATTCTACACATCAACTGGTCATAGTCTTCAATCAAGCCATTGATTGAACAAAAGCCTGAACAAAAGCCCGCAACCACATTGACCCTCGCATGGTAAGATTGCCCATCCTCAATCAGGACTTTGATTAGGAGAGTCAGGTGTGTCACTGCTTGCCTGGCACAAAAGTCTGCACCTCACCAGCCCAAACCTGATCTACAGGCAACAGATAGGGGCATATGAACGTTTCACCCACAGACCATGCATCCCAAATGGCACCCTATTCCCTATGTAGTGCACTACTTTTGACCAGGGCCCATAAGAGTGGCATAAGTATAATATAATTATATATGCCATATACCAGAAGCTTGTATCCAAAGCAACTTACAGTCATTTGTGCATGCATTTTACGTAGGGTTGGCCCCGGTAATCGAAACCACAATCCTGGCGTTGCAAGCGCCATGCCACAGAATCCATCCTTCTGAAGGCAGGGGAGTAAATGTGGGCATATTGTGAAGCTGCCATTAACCATAAATATCTCCAGAGAGAAGGGAGGTGTGGACTGAATCTGTGTTTGTATCTGTCCACTGAAAGCCTGTCACCAGAGTTGTACATGCTACTCGGCTGCAATTATTCATTGGATGTTCGTAGAGGGATGTGACAGTATTTCAAAGCTGTCTTAGTTAAGTGAAGATCTGTAAAGAGAATATGGGTACAGTATAGTACCATACGTACCCCTCTAATAAAAAGAGGACTGGGCTGCAATTGCAGCTCGGACTATTTAGGCATATCTATAGAAAGGCCTACAGTGGGTGACTTACATATGGTGTAGAATAACTTAAAGCCGCCATATATAGAAATATCTCAGCCATTTCCTGGTTCAAAAATTCGAAATAGATTTCAGTTTATGTGACACAACAAGCAATGTATAGTGTAGAGAATCATTGTACCATCGAAACCGCACTGAAATATATTTTAAATAAGCAAAAATATATGTTTCTGTTGCAAAATTGCTGTTTGAAGCTGATGTACAAAACCAAAAGTAAAAAGAAGCAAAAACTAAACTTGTAGAGGGGAAGCATAGAAATACTGCACAGTGCACATAGAACAGATCTACCGCTTATCAAACATGCTTCAATGAGAATGACAGATCTATAAATTTCTATTGCATCTCTTAGAGAAAATGACTATTGACCAATAAAAAGGTTGCAGAGAGAAGAACATACAGCATAGGCCTGGGAGGGGTGACGTTTGGCATTTCACAGAACAGGGAACGAGCCATATGGCTTTACTAATCTCTCTAAAGAAGTGAAGGGGACTAGTTTAAGCTATAGTAAGTCTGAAAAGAGGAGTTGGGAAGCCATAGGACTGCATATACCTCTCTAAATAAGTGAAGGGGACTACTTTCTTAATCCATATTAAGGCTAAATAGAGAAGATGTGGCATAAGGCTGTAATAACGCCTCAAAATATGTGACACAGCACACACCTGCATCAATCATGGAGAGTCTAGATCGAAAGAGGCTGACAGGCAAGGAATAGGGCAACATGACAGAATAAAATAGAACACATGATATGATGTGACACAGCTGTATTAACCCCTCGACAAGTAACGTGGCACAAAGGTAAGTATCAATCCACTGACCATGGAGAGTCAGGTAAGAGAGTCACAAGACTTGCCTAGTTAAATAAAGGTTAAATAAATTAAAATATATATATAAAAAGTACAACAAGGAATAGGGCCATAGCAATTTAAGGAACATGGAGAATCTGCATCAATTCAACGAATATCAACAATATAGATCTAGAATTTTGACAAAGAATATGACCATATATCAACCCTTCTAAATAACAGGACATGGCACAGGGTTATAATGTCCCATCTCAACAAATAGTGGGGAACAAAACAACATAGAGGCCTGTATCAATCCACACTAAAACCCAGTGGAAAAAGAGAAAAGGGGGCCGAGGCATTGGGCAAGGAATCAGACAGCCGGTGGAGTGGGCCGTTACTCCACCACCACCTCAGCCTGGGCCCAGCGTGCTACGGGCTCTCCACTGGAGAGGAATGAAAAATCTATTTATTAGCCCCCAGTCACCTTCCACCATGCACGGAGCTAATGCATGGGGAACGGGAGCAAAGCAAGGGCGCTTCGAGTTAGCACTCCTCTTCTCCCAGCCCTGCCAGGAGCGAGACAATCAGGTTCAATCTAGACCAGGAGTTCTGTCACACCCTGATCTGTTTCACATGTCTTTGTGCACCCTCCAGGTGTTGTGCACCCTCCAGGTGTTGTGCACCCTCCAGGTGTTGTGCACCCTCCAGATGTTGCCCATCTTCCCCATTATCCCCAGTGTCTGTTGAGTTACTTTTGTTTGACAAGCCTACCAGTGGTTTTCCCCATGCTCCTGTCTGTTTCTAGTTCCTGTTTTCTAGTTTTCCCGGTTTAGACCATTCTGCCTGCCCTGACCCTGAGCCTGCCTGCCGTTTCTGTACCTTGTCACACCACCCTGGATTATTGATCTCTGCCTGCCTTGATCCCGAGACTGCCTGCCGTTCTGTACCTTTTGGACTAGTAATACACTTTTGTTACTTCGACATTGTCTGCATCTGGGTCTTCGCTGAAATGTGATAGGTTCCAGAGCTAGGGGGCGCCAACATTTTGTGGGGGGTGCGGCTCTTCCTTGATTGAGGAGTAAAAAGAAAATATTCATAATAATAATGTTGTTTTTTTAATAAATCTGTGATGCTTTAGGCTAGAAACAAGTGGTAAAATGCCAGATGAAGATGTGACTCTGATGCACATGGGAAATAATATTATACAATGTATAACTCTGTCGCTATCAATTGATCTAATCACTTTTTGTAAAATAAAATATGTATAAATAAATTCATATAAATGATCATAATAAAAAATATTTGGTAGCGGAATATCATTTTGGGAAATCAGGTCTGGACTTTCTTTTCCTTATTCATTATTATTATTATTATTAATTAGCCTACCTAAAGTATGTCATGAGTCTATTAAACCTCGTAGAAATGCAGAAAAAAATACATCACTTATCCTGACTAACAGGTTGTTACATAATTCTAACTTCAATATCAGAACTCTGTATACATTGAAATTGCATTCAATCGTTTTGATCCTATATTCAATATATTGATTGGGTGGTTGAAATTTTAGATTTGATTAGACATATTTTATTTGACGTTGTTTCAATGTTGATAGTAAAATGGTATGGGGTTTCAATGTTGATAGCAAAATGGCATGTTTGAATCAACGTCAATGTTTCAACATCATGTTATCAACCTAAATAAAGAGGTATATTGAAATCAAATGTGAAGCTACAGTTCAACGATTTCTGCCTGAACAGTGACTCCCACTGGTATATGGGGCGGCAGGTAGCCTAGTGGTTAGAGCGTTGGATTAGTAACCGAAAGGTTGAAAGATTGAATCCCCGAGCTGACAAGGTAAAAATCTGTCGTTCTGCACCTGAACAAGGCACTGTTCCTAGGCCGTCATTGCAAATAAGAATTTGTTCTTAACTGACTTGCCTAGTTAAATAAAGATTCAATAAAAAATAAGAAAGCAAATGCACTTCAACAAGAACAAGTCTATCATCCAGATGCCTAACTGTATGTACCCTGCTTAGTTTTGGAAACAAGCTGTGTTCATTTTGGCTGAGCTATCATGTCAACACATTTAGACAGTGATCAGCTTCCATACTCATTTACGTAGACTCCATAAATAACATTGTATAGTTGAAAGTAACTCCTCAAACTGTTCTTATACAAGCTGTATGTGAAAGTACATTTAGATTGAGGTTGGGTTTATGTAGGCTACATTGACATCAGTGGAGACTGCTGAGGGGAGGACGGCTCATAAGAATGGCTGGAACGGAGTAGATGGAATGGCATCAAACCATGTGTTTGATGTATTTCATACCATTCCACTCATTCTGCTCCAGCCATTACCACGAGCCTGTCCTTCCCTCCCAATTAAGGTGCCACCAACCGTTTGTGATTGACATCTGATTTGCCCCACAAAGGACACCATCATTTCAACGTGTAGATAGGTATACTATGATTCATCCATGGTTAATTGGATCTTTGTAAGTTTAGAAGTAGTTAACATTAGCCCTACAAATAGAATGCAAAATTCATGATATTAATAATACACTTTTACCTTAGATATTGTCTTGTATATTGGTCGATTTCAAATTTAATCTACAAGTAATTAATGTGTTGGATTCCCATCTCCATCTCAATTTAAAACTTAAGTTAATTAATAGGACAAAATCAAATCAAACTTTATTTGAAGTGCATTTAGTTTGATTTGATTTAGTGCAATTTTTTTCCTTCGATTTTTGGTTAAGTTGGAGACGTGAATCCAACATATCAATCAGTACAATTGTAGACAAACTGGATATTGAATTGTAAACGCAAACAAACATCAACATTTGAAGGAGATGCATCTTCTGCTTGGATAGTACAGTGCTTTCGGAAAGTATTCAGAACCCTTGACTTTTTCCACATTTTTTTACGTTACAGCCTTATTCTAAAATGTATTAAATGGAAAGAAAATCCTCAGGAATCTACACACAGTAGCCCATAATGACAAAGCAAAAACATGTTTTTAGAAATTTTTGCTAATGTATTAAAAATAAAAAACAAATACCTTATTTACATTCAGACCCTTTGGTATGAGACTAAAAATTGAGCTCAGCTGCATCTTGTTTCCATTGATCATCCTTGAGAAGTTTCTACAACTTGATTGGAGTCCACCTGTGGTAGATTCAATTGATTGGACATGATTTGGAAAGGCACGCACCTGTCTATATAAGGTTCCACAGTTGACAGTGCATGTCAGAGCAGAAACCAAGCCATGAGGTCGAAGGAATTGTGTGAACCTACTTCTAAAGTACTACTTAATTTTTTTTTTTAAATCAACCATTGATGAATGATATTATACCTTCACATTGAAATCATGGTGTCCTTTGGAGTTACTTTCTATTCAATGTCATTTAGGTAGTCTACGCAAATAAGTATGGAAGCTGCTGATAGTTTAGCTGAATCAAACATAGTTTTGATCTGGATGGTCGACTTGTTTTCTCACTGAAGTGCATTAACCCTCATATACCTGTAGGAGTCAATGTTCAGGCATGAATCATTGCACTCTGGCTTCACAGTTTATTTCAATTTACCTCTTTATTTAGGATGATGGCATGACAATTACGATGATTCAAACATACCATTTTACTATCAACACTGAATCAATGTATACATAGTGCTGATGATTAAGTTGAAATTAGATTGATGTAACAACCTGTTGGTCAGAGAGAGAGTATTGGTGTATTTTGTCTTTAATTGCTTAGGTTGGGCCCGTGAGCATATTGGATGACAGAGGCAAGACAGACAACCAGAAAAAGAGAGTACGGTAAAACTTGAATTAATAGCCCGGGTGTTTATTTGCTTCAATTACTGAACACAACGTCGCTTTTTAGAGACTCTTCTATTTCAGCCAGGCGTCTATTTCCTTAATACACACAGCTTTCGCTCAATAAAATGTTGAAAAGACTACCACACTGTTTATGACCAGTATGACTATTATGACAGCAAATCCATCGCAGCTCACTTGTAAAAACTGGACTGACTATCATACACCCCGATTTCACACGTAAGCACCATTCTGTCACTCGATATGCCTTGTGCCTTGTATCCCCCATAGTTGCAACAACATCTGTCTCACGTCAGTATTTGATGTGTGTCCTGGTCCCTGAGTCGGAATTAATGCCTAAAATGAACTATCATGTTTTTTCTCGTTTAACAACCAAAACCCCCTTCTCTGGACAAATGTTGAACACTGAAGGGAGACCGTGAGATCTTGTTCCGTATCCCCCATACAGTAGTTGAACCGACCATGTCAAACCACACTGCTGTCTCATCCATGGCAATAATGTTGCTCTCCTTTATATATTTTTTTGCGCAATCTTTATGGTACTCACTGAAGTTCAGTCATAAACACTTCATTTAGACCTGTTTTTTACACCCCTGCTTTAATCAATCTGTCTCAAAACCATTCTCTTTTACACTGCTACTTCTTGGAATCCTTTGTGTTTAGAATTTATTTTAACTAATTTAAAAGACTCTTCAACATCAATGTGTTGCTAAGAGACATCATGGGAATGAATTGACTATAAATATAGTATATTTCACTTTCTTCCAATTACCAACTTTTCCCTCCCAGTACAGAATCAGCAAAATCAGATGCTCCCAGATGCCATCTTTTATTGTTATTTCCCGGTTGTGATAAATATCAACAGGTATTTACTCATCACTCCTCAGGAATCCTAATTTGCTCCAAATCAAACTTGGTTGGAAATGAGGCATCCCCATAGAGGTGTTCCATTTTTCTCCAGCTGACATAAAAGAGAAATTGTGTATTTAAAATAAACGTAGTTAATGGCATTTATTTCTGTTTGGTGAATATCAGAGTGAGGGAGACTCAATGCACACGCACGCACAAACACACAGTATGTATTCATACACACTGTACAAACACACTCACATATCCACCCACATACATACACACATAAGTCAGTCTATGGCCTACCAAAGCTCCAGGGTTGATGACTCTATTGAGGCGTACAGAAGGAGCACAGGGAGAAGGCTTCAGAATGCGTCACAAATGGCACCTTATTCCTTATTTGGTCCACTACTAGCTCACAATAGGGAATAGGGTGCCATTTGGGACGCAGGCTAAGTCGAGGCCCGCAGATGGATAACAACACAGAACCAACTGGGAGATGCAATAAAGATACAGGCCCTTTATACATCAGCAGCCTCGCTGTCATGAGCTGGGCTCTAACTACTAGCTAGCTACCCTGTGGGTGGGGCGATTCAACATCATAGAGTAGCGGGGAGGCTGTACAATACATGCAGTATTTATTTATTTCTGAATATATTTTGTGACAACAAACTTGGTTGTACTTGTACTTGGGGATGTTGTCGATAAGACATTGCATAAATATTGACATGCCTTTTTTTAAACTTTTTTTGTTTTTGTTTAAAGTGTTAAAAATTATGTTTTTCATCAAATTGAACTGACCCAAGTATGGAGAATTACTGTAGCTGGTATGATGACAAAGTTGATCATAAAGTCACTGGTCCCCTTCCCCCATGTCAAACGCTAGGATTCAGGGGGCAGGCATTACTTCAGGTATTATGCAACGTCATGTAATGCCATACATTTTATACACCTATGGTAGCATCTTATAATCTTAACTAATTTAAACATGTAACGCCTTAAAACCTTCATCACATATGCGCATCGTACAGCTTTGTTTACAAACCGTAAGATAGCTCAAGCATAACGTGGCAGAACAATACTGGCAACTAACCCGGAAAAAGCACACTGTGCTGTGACTGGATTCCATATTGTTCATTCAACATTACACTATTTTACAAAGAATGAAGACATCCAACAACAGTGGCTGCTTTTCATTTCGGGTGGACAGGCTGCACCGAAAATTACGATCATGTCACACGCGTGTGCAGTGCACATATCGAGCGAAGTTGCTTTATCAATTGGGAAGAACATTCGATGGGTCTTGCCAGGAAGCTAATCCTGAGGACGGATGCTGTACCATCTTTATCAGTGGATCTTTCAAGTGCTGGTCATAATGTAAGTATCAGAGTTTGTTGAGTCTGACACGGTGGCTGTAACTGTGGCTGCTTTGACTTGTGAATGGTACATTTTCCGTAGCACACCTGATAGTCACTATATGGTTTTTGTTCTTCCGTCCCTAAGCCCTCTACATTGAGTCTGAGAATTGCCAGCACACAGCTGACACAAAATAAGTTGCGGTGTGTATACTCTTTGTAATATACCCCTGAAAATCATATTTTGCCATTCCATTGTGTGGGTTGTTGTCTTACAGTTGATGTAGGTTGTGTCATTGGGGCTAATCATGATGATGGGGTGGGGGTTATTATTGTTTCACTTTCCATCTTCTTTTGTCTTTCCACTATCATCAAGCTGTAATGATAGACCTTTCAAAAATGTCTACATCTCCTGTCTGCACAGCTTTCCAGGCCACCACCACAGCAGCAATGCTGTGATACAAAAATCAGCTTTCCCCAAGGCAATGCTGATTGGATATGCTGTGAAAACAGACCAAAGAAGGGGGATATGCTGTGAAGCCTGTGAAGACAGACCCAACATACTGTAAGTCATAGTTATTCATTTCAAATCAAATGATAATTTCTGGTACACACATTCCAAATACAAAGATTGAAAAGTTTCACCAAAATGTGCACAACCAAATATTGCACATTGAGTACTTCAAAAACACCAGAAAACACATTGTAGAATGAGTAGATCACTACATCAACAAATTGATAGCATCATAACACAGAACAGTAGATAAAAGGAAATTCAATTCACTACCCATTTAACAAACATTTTCCCTTTCAAAAATATTACAGGCTCCTCCTCAATGAGGTCACCCTTGATCTATCGTCATATGTGGGGAAGCTGTGCAAGCTGTCCATCCCAGGACCCATCTGCCCAGTGTGAGAGGCCTGACAAGCAGGAGGCCAATGCTGGATTTGTCTCCCTCTTCAATCTTGGGGGTGACTGAAGCCAAGTGTGTGACTGAAGCCTGCTTGATTGAAGTGGGGTACATGGGTCTCTCTCCTCTCCCGGCTCCCTTCCCATCAATCTCTGTAGTTGGTTGTATTTCCTGAAGCATAAGTAATTCAGTTTTACATGATATCACGTTCTTTTTTGTTTTTTTGTTTTTAAGCATTCGGATGGGAGATGAGGGTTACAAATTGTACGAATCAAATGGGGTGCCTACAATATATTTGTCTTATTGTTCTAATATTAATTTTTCTGTCAGATGACAGTTCACCATTATTTCTCACCTTTATTTCTCAAGAGTGTATATGTTGATCAATATTTTGTCTATGATGGCCTATTGTAAATTATCAAATAAATGTCTGATCAATATATACTGTACAATTCAGAACATATTGTCATTTATAATGCAAAGGTAGGCTTCAAAGAATTGTCCAGTACAATTATAGTAACATGTAAAGTTGTAAACATGTTTCATGAGCTGAAATAAAAAAGTTCCCAGAAATGTTCCATACGCACAAAAAGCTTATTTCTCTCAAATGTTGTGTACAACTTTGTTTACAAACCTATTAGTGAGCATTTATCATCTACCTGACATGTGTAGCATATCAAGAAGCTGATTAAACAGCATGATCATTAAACAGGTGCACCTAGGGCTATTGCATTACTGCCACACCGGTGGTCATAAAGGCAGTCAAATTCCACATGACCGTTTAGTCACGGTATTTAGGCTTCTCCAAGCTCTGATGCTGCTGATGGTCATTAGTAGCCTACCAAACTTGCTAACTATCTGGTACTCAGCACTCTATTGTCCCTCTAATCAATCTGACATCAATGCAAATGTAATCGGAAATTGAATCAAATACTTCATGAGAGCCCATGAGCTCATGTTGCGCAACATTTCAATAGGCTATGAAATTGCGGGAGAAAACAGAATGATGGCCACTAATAAAAAGACGAGGCTCCCATCAGCTTTCTATAGGCTAGCCCTACTATATTTATATATCAACTTTCCTATTATTAAGCATATTTGCTTATATTTACAACAGGAGTATAGCCTACCTGGCTGGCATGAAAATAAACCATGGGGAAAAGCATCCTCTATTTGATATTTAAGTGCATAGATGACATGTATTTTTTCAAGAATAGTCTGATGGGTGACAATATTAGCCTTTCACTTGTGAATTCTATATTATCACTTATGAATAATAAGAAACAAAGCTTTTTTTGCGACATTTTCTAAGCATAGTCTCACACCTAGTCACTTTAATTAACTCTACCTACATGTACATACTACCTCAACTAACCGGTGCCCCCGCACAATGACTCTGTACCGGCACCCCCCTGTATATATTGTTATTTTTTACTGCTCTTTAATTACTTGCTACTTTTATCTCTTATTCTTATCCGATTTTTTTTAACTGCACTGTCAGTTAGGGGCTCCTAATTAAGCATTTCACTGTTGTATTCGGCGCGTGTGACTAATACAATTCGATTTGATTTTACACCTCATGTAGCCTAGGCCTATATGTTTTAATAGGGTTTGCATCACAACTAAAGTGGCCAAATAACTTCTTAAAATGAAGCACATGAATCCACTTTACAAGGAGTATAGAGCCTAACTGGCATACCACCCTGCATCCCCCTGCTGGCTTGCTTCTGAAGCTAAGCTGGTTTGGTCCTGGTCAGTCCCTGGATGGGAGACCAGATGCTCCTGGAAGTGGTGTTGGAAGGCTAGTAGGAGGCATCCTTTCCTCTGGTCTAAAAAATCCCCCAGGACAGTGACTGGGGACTAAACTGGTGTCCTGACTCTCTGTGGTCACTAATAATCCCATGGCACTTATTGTAAGGGTAGGGGTGTTAACCGTGGTGTCCTGGCTAAATTCCCAATTTGGCGTTCATACGATCATGGCCACCTAATCATCCCCAGTTGACAATTGGCTCATTACTCTCCAATGTAACTGTCCCCCAGGTTGTTGCTGTAAATGAAAATGTGTTCTCAGTCAACTTACCTGGTAAAATAAGGGTTAAATAAAAATAAGCAGTGGGTGGGTTTCAAGTTTAGGGAAGATAATTTTCACCATAAAAATGTACCTTTATAATAAAAGCATTACATTCATAATAGCATTTGTGGTCACTTTTGATAATGGTGTTTTAAGCTAATGGAACATTGGCACTTATAGCCTACTACCATGCACACATTTCTACTCTTATAATATGAAGAAATAGCCTAATAGTTTATCAACATTTTTAGCTAAACGGTCTGATCTGTTGCTTCAGCCACATAGCATAAAACATTTTTTTTTATGCATCCCACAACTGTCCCTGACTATGTTTGGAATATTTATTTCGCACACAGAATAGAATAGGTCAACTTTTGTACTATGGGGGATAGTAGATTGACATAGACTAGTGCTTTTGCTGTTCGTTAGGCCTACTCATCTTGTTGGCTGACGAAAAGTAAATGTGGAACGTTCTTCCAATATCTTCAATATGCACCTTGGAATTGGATAAGGACGCGCACAGTTGAGTCCCCGATGTGTCTGTCTTCACTTGTATGTAGCCTGTGAGAAAGACCTGATCAATTGACAGAGAGCCATGTGAGTGAGAAAGGTTTGGATTGCGCAGGAAACCCAAGGAGAAGGGCACAAAGCGGCACTCCAGGCCGGAAAAGGCATGGGTTTTTTAGGGGCATTACAGCAACAAAGGGGATGTCGCTGTGAAATTCGAGGCATTGTCAGGTGCTTGTAAAATTGTGAATGAGAGACTATTGGAGTGTGTACAGCCTGCGCGAAAAACTAAGCAGGGCTCATGCCTTTCAAGCAACTTTAAAAAAAATCATCATTAGAGTCTCATCATGCAGCCTTACAATGTATTAAGAAAGATTTTTCAACAGTATCGGCGAAGTGAATACAACTAACTTTCATAGCAGCCACATAACAGCATGATCACATTGCTTGTTGTAAATATAATTCCTTCTCACAACTACAATATCTACGCACTCTCCTACTCTCACCTTTTCCCTACTTTCCCCGGACATCCGAAAAAACATTTCCAAGCCAAACCTTCATATCATTACCATTGACTGCTAACCACTACACACAGCCTACAGAAACAGCAGGGGTTCAAACTTTAGAACCCAGTTCCTAAATTTGAATATAAAAATGTATTTTATCAAACAAAACTATGCTACAATTTATCTCTGGGACCCTCAGGATGACAAATCAGACCAAGATTACTGAATGTAAGTACATTATTTACAGTTGAAGTCGGAAGTTTACATACACCTTAGCCAAATACATTTAAACTCAGTTTTTCACAATTCCTGACATTTAATCCATGTAACAATTCCCTGTCTTAGGTCAGTTAGGGTCACCATTTTATTTTAACTATGTGAAATGTTAGAATAATAGTAGAGAGAATGATTTATTTCAGCTTTTATTTCTTTCATCAAATCAAATTGTATTTGTCACATACAACATGTAGCAGATGTTAATGCGAGTGTAGCGAAATGCTTGTGCTTCTAGTTCTGACAATGCAGTAATATCCAACGAGTTATCTAACCTAACAATCCACAACAACTACCTTATACACACAAGTGTAAAAGAATGAATAAGAATATGTACAAAAAAATATATATGAATGAGCGATGGTATAGAACGGCAAAGGCAAGATGCAGTAGAGGTCGTAGAGTACAGTATATACATATGCGATGAGTAATGTAGGGTATGTAAACATTATATGAAGTGGCATTGTTTAAAGTGGCTAGTGATACATTATTACATCAATTTTTCCATCATTAAAGTGGCTGGAGATGAGTCAGTATGTTGGCAGCAGCCACTCAATGTTAGTGAGGCTGTTTAACAGTCTGATGGCCTTGAGATAGAAGCTGTTTTTCAGTCTCTCGGTCCCTGCTTTGATGCACCTGTACTGACCTCGCCTTCTGGATGATAGCATGGTGAACAGGCAGTGGCTCGGGTGGTTGTTGTCCTTGATGATCTTTTTGGCCTTCCTGTGACATCGGGTGGTGTAGGTGTCCTGGAGGGCAGGTAGTTTGCCCCCGGTGATGCGTTATGCAGACCTCACTACCCTCTGGAGAGCCTTACGGTTTTGGGCGGAGCAGTTGCCGTACCAGGCAGTGATACAGCTCAACAGGATGCTCTCGATTGTGCATCTGTAAAAGTTTGTGAGTGTTTTTGGTGACAAGCCAAATTTCTTCAGCCTCCTGAGGTTGAAGAGGCGCTGCTGCGCCTTCTTCACCACGCTGTCTGTGTGGGTGGACCATTTCAGTTTGTCCATGATGTGTACGCCGAGGAACTTAAAACTTTCTACCCTCTCCACTACTGTCCCGCCGATGTGGATAGGGGGGTGCTCCCTCTGCTGTTTCCTGAAGTCCACGATCATCTCCTTTGTTTTGGTGATGTTGAGTGTGGGGTTATTTTCCTGACACCACACTCCGAGGGCCCTCACCTCCTCCCTGTAAGCCGTCTCTTCGTTGTTGGTTATCAAGCCTACCACTGTAGTGTCGTCTGCAAACTTGATGATTGAGTTGGAGGCGTGCATGGCCACGCAGTCGTGGGTGAACAGGGAGTACAGGAGAGGGCTGAGAACGCACTCTCATGGGGCCCCAGTGTTGAGGATCAGTGGGGTGGAAATGTTGTTACCTACTCTCACCACCTGGGGGC
Organism: Salvelinus sp. IW2-2015; assembly: GCF_002910315.2. NCBI lineage: Eukaryota > Metazoa > Chordata > Actinopteri > Salmoniformes > Salmonidae > Salvelinus > Salvelinus sp. IW2-2015. The sequence goes on along the minus strand of NC_036860.1, from coordinate 32,618,521 downwards.
GGCCCGTCAGGAAGTCCAGGACCCAGTTGCACAGGGCGGGGTCGATACCCAGGGTCTCGAGCTTGATGACGAGTTTGGAGGGTACTATGGTGTTAAATGCTGAGCTGTAGTCGATGAACAGTATTCTCACATAGGTATTCCTCTTGTCCAGATGGGTTTGTGCAGTGTGATTGCGATTGCGTTGTCTGTGGACCTATTGGGGCGGTAAGCAAATTGGAGTGGGTCTAGGGTGTCAGGTAAGGTAGAGGTGATATGGTCCTTGACTAGTCTCTCTTTTTTTAAATGATTTTTTATGCTCTTTTCTCCCCAATTTCGTGGTATCCAATTGTTAGTAATTACTATCTTGTCTCATCGCTACAACTCCCGTACGGGCTCGGGAGAGACGAAGGTCGAAAGCCATGCGTCCTCCGAAACACAACTCAACCAAACCGCACTGCTTCTTAACACAGCGCGCCTCCAACCCGGAATCCAGCCGCACCAATGTATCGGAGGAAACACCGTGCACCTTGCTCCCTTGATTAGCGCGCACTCCCTACAGGAGTCGCTGGTGCGCGATGAGACAAGGATATCCCTACCGGCCAAACCCTCCCTAACCCGGACGACGCTAGGCCAATTGTGCGTCGCCCCACGGACCTCCCGAACCCAGATTCTCTGGTGGCGCAGCTGGGGCTGCGATGCAGTGCCCTAGACCACTGCGCCACCCGGGAGGCCCCTTGACTAGTCTCTCAAAGCACTTCATGATGACGGAAGTGAGTGCTACGGGGCGGTAGTCATTTAGCTCAGTTACCTTAGCTTTCTTGGGAACAGGAACAATGGTGGCCATCTTGAAGCATGTGGGAACAGCAGACTGGGATAAGGATTGATTGAATATGTCCGTAAACACACCAGCCAGCTGGTCTGCGCATGCTCTGAGGACACGGCTGGAGATGCCGTCTGGGCCTGCAGCATTGTGAGGGTTGACCCGTTTAAATTTTTTACTCACGTCGGCTGCAGTGAAGAAGAGCCTGCAGGTTTTGGTAGCGGGCCGTGTCAGTGGCACTGTATTGTTCTCAAAGCGCGCAAGGAAGTTGTTTGGTCTGTCTGGGAGCAAGACATCCTGGTCCGCGACGGGGCTGGTTTTCCTTTTTTTTCGTCCGTGATTGACTGTAGACCCTGCCACATACCTCTCGTGTCTGAGCCGTTGAATTGCGACTCTACTTTGTCTCTATACTGACGCTTAGCTTGTTTGATTGCCTTGCGGCGGGAATAGCTACACTGTTTGTATTCGGTCATGTTTGCGGTCAGCTTGCCCTGATTAAAAGCAGTGGTTCGCGCTTTCAGTTTTGTGCGAATGCTGCCATCAATCCACTGGTTTGGGAATGTTTTAATAGACGCTGTGGGTACAACATCGCCGATGCACTTGCTAATAAACCCGCTCACTGAATCAGCGTCTTCATCAATGTTGTTGTTCGATGCAGTGCGGGAACATATCCCAGTCCACGTGATCGAAGCAATCTTGAAGCGTGGAATCCGATTGGTCGGACTATAATGACGATGGTCATTATAGCCAAACAGTTCTATTTTTGTTTCATCAGACCAGAGGAGATTTCTCCAAAAAGTACGATCTTGTCCCCATGCGCAGTTGAAAACCGCCGCCTGCACTTTTCGCACCATAGTACATTCATCTATAAGAGACAGAACGCATCTCCTTCCTGAGCGATATTATGGCTGCGTGGTCCCATGGTGTTTATACTTGCGTACTATTGTTTGTACAGATAAACGTGGTACCTTCAGGCATTTGGAAATTGCTCCCAAGGATGAACCAGACTTGTGGAGGTCTACAGTTTTTTTTCCCGAGGTCTTGGCTGATTTCTTTTGATTTTTCCCATGATTTCAAGCAAAGAGGCACTGAGTTTGTAGGTAGGCCTTGAAATACATCCACAGGTACACCTCCAATTGACTCAAATGATGTCAATTAGCCTATCAGAAGCTTCTAAAGCCATGACATAATTTTCTGGAATTTTCCAAGCTGTTTAAAGGCACAGTCAATTTAGTGTATGTAAACTTCTGACCCACTGGAATTGTGATACAGTGAATTATAAGTGAAATAATCTGCCTGTAAACAATTGTTGGAAAAATTACTTGTGTCATGCACAAAGTAGATGTCCTAACCGACTTGCCAAAACTATAGTTTGTTAACAAGAAATGTCCACACAGTGGTTGAAAAACAAGTTTTAATGACTCCAACTTAAGTGTACTGTATGTAAACTTCCGACTTCAACTGTACCATCAGAGGTGAATGTATCAAACCAAGTGCCGTGATAAAAGTTTGGTTGTTGTGCACTCTCCTCAAACAATAGCATGGTATTTATTTATTGTAATACAGTAGCTACTGTAAATTGGAACGTGCAGTTAGATTAACAAGAATGTAAGCTTTCTGCACATATAAGACATGTCTATGTCCTGGAAAGTTGGATGTTACTTACAATGTAATTTTAGTCACATGGGCGCACGTTAGCAACAACTGTCCCGGTATAGGGACACTGATCCCGTGGAGGTTAAAAATCAAAACATATAGCCCAACGTTTGTAGAACAACTAAAGTTCCATTAATAAAATAACTCTAAATTAAGCATATAGGAGTACCTATTACTTTGTTAACTGCTCAACACAGAATAGCCGCATGTGCGCACCCCTTCAAATCATTTGGAGAAAATATTTATATTTTATTCAGCTTTGATCAATTGTATTCTTCATACTATAAAATAATATGAAATAATGCCATGGAATTATAAATAAATCTTGTCTGCTAAATTAACTAGTGTAGCCCACAGCCATTTGGCATAGCCACATCAGGACAACTCAGAGTATGCTATTCTTTTCTTCTGAAATAGACTACATTTTCTTCATATTATGCTTCTTTAGACCCGTCTAAAATAAATCATGGATTTATTGTGAAGGTGTATGCTATATTACATGGATTTATTAGACATTAAAAAAATGGCTAGTAGGCTATGTGTGAAAGCCAAGTGATGCTAAATGTGTTTATGTTAATTAACGGTCAATTACCATGAGACCGACAGTTATTTGCTTGACAATCACTGGCTGACAAAATTTCGTGACCGCCACACCCCTAGGTGCACCTTGTGCTTGGAACAATATTATAGACACTAAAATGTGCAGTTTTGCTAGACAACACAATGCCACAAATGTCTCAAGTTTTAAATGAGTGTGCAATTGGAATGCTGACTGCAGGAATGTCCACCAGAGCGGTTGCCAGAGAATTTAACATTAATTTATCTGCCGTAAGCTGCCTCCAACATCGTTTTAGAGAATTTGGCAGTACGTGCAACCGTCCTCACAACCGCAGACGATGTGTATGGGTGAGCGGTTTGCTGATTTCAACGTTGTGATCATGGTATGGGAGGCACTAGCTAAGGACAACGAACACAACTGCATTTTATTCATGGCAATTTGAATGCACAGACATACTGTGACGAGATCCTGAGGCACATTGTGAGGCCCATTTTTTTAAGTTTCTGTGACCAACAGATTTATATCGGTATTACCAGTCACATGAAGTCCATAGATTAGGGCCTAATGAATTTATTTCAATTGATTGATTTCCTCATATGTAACTCAGTCAAATCTTTTAAATTGTTGCGTTTTGTGTTTATATTTTTGTTTAGTATACATTCCCTTATGTCTCAGCTTCTAAGGCAGCGTTTCCAAAACTCGGTCCGTAGGACCAAAAGGATGCACATTTTGTTTTTTGTCATAACACCACACAGCTGATTCAAATGATCAACGCTTAATGATTAGTTGATTATTTGAATCAGCTGTGTAGTGCACCCCTTGGGGTCCTGAGGACGGAGTTTGGGAAACCCTGTTCTAAGATGACTCAAGCTTTACTAATTCTTGTGAAGATGAAGAATTGTATCAGTGAACTAACTGTATTTTGTAATTCGTTACAAAACAATAGAAATGCAATTGTGTATTATGCTTGTTGGTCTGATATCCAACAGTCCATTATCAGCTCTTATCAGTCTTATCAGTCCATTATCAGTTGACCATGAGGGCATTTTGCAGAGAAAATGGGGTGAGGTATAGTATTTAGGCTCGGAATTATATGTGGCCCATTGGTACAATAGTATTTTAATAGTGTACAAATGTTATGGGTGATGTTTTGGTCATTCAAAGGCTATTTTTACTTGGGAAATAGGATGCCTTTGCAGGACCTTTAATGTGGCATGTGCTGCAGTCAGACGCTAATTAGCCTCCCCTCATTTGCAACATTGTACCAGTCTTCCAGCTATACAAACTCAATCTATGACAAAACAGAATAGGATACATAACTGCAAAATCCATTTAGCACCAGCATTGATGAACAGATACATAAAACACATCCACAGGGCCCTGTGAGATGACTTTGACTTAATTTTTTAACAAAAGCCCATAACAGTAAATGACTGGATAAGACTTCAACCAGCTTGGCCCCTCATGGTTTATTCATGTTAAAGACGTATAACATTGGAATTAAAATACTTTCAAGCGTGAACCCACATTCTAGATCAAACAGAGGACCAAATGCAGCATAATCTCAGAGTGCAAACCCTGATTCCGTTTCTACCATTAGAAGAAAGCAATCGGCACATAATGGACCATGACATGAGTCTGGAGCATTAGCAAGAATACGACAATTCCTATGTGTGACAGTGTTCATATAGGGATTCAAATCAAATAAAAATGTATTGGTCACATAAATATTTAGCAGATGTTATTGCGGGTGTAGCGAAATGCTTGTGTTCCTGGCTCCAACAGTGCAGTAGTATCTAATAATACACACACATCTAAAAGTAAAATAATGGAATTAAGAAATATATAAATATTAGGACGAGCAATGTTGAAGTGGCGTTGACTAAAATACAGTAGAATACAGTATATAGTAGGGCAAAAAAGTATTTAGTCAGCCACCAATTGTGCAAGTTCTCCCACTTAAAAAGATGAGAGAGGCCTGTAATTTTCATCATAGGTATACTTCAACTATGACAGACAAAATGAGAAAAAAAATTCCAGAAAATCCAGAAAATCACATTGTAGGATTTCTAATGAATTTATTTGCAAATTATGGTGGAAAATAAGTATTTGGTCAATAACAAAAGTTTATCTCAATACTTTGTTATATACCCTTTGTTGGCAATGACAGAGGTCAAATGTTTTCTGTAAGTCTTCACAAGGTTTTCACACACTGTTGCTGGTATTTTGGCCCATTCCTCCATGCAGATCTCCTCTAGAGCAGTGATGTTTTGGGGCTGTTGCTGGGCAACACGGACTTTCCAACTCCCTCCAAAGATTTTCTATGGGTTGAGATCTGGAGACTGGCTAGGCCACTCCAGGACCTTGAAATGCTTCTTACGAAGCCACTCCTTCGTTGCCCGGCGTGTGGTGTTTGGGACCATGTCATGCTGAAAGACCCAGCCACGTTTCATCTTCAATGCCCTTGCTGAGGAAGGAGGTTTTCACTCAAAATCTCACGATACATGGCCCCATTCATCTTTCCTTACACGGATCAGTCGTCCTGGTCCCTTTGCAGAAAAACAGCCCCAAAGCATGTGTTTTCACCCCCATGCTTCACAGTAGGTATGGTGTTCTTTGGATGCAACTCAGCATTTTTTGTCCTCCAAACACGACGAGTTGAGTTTTTTACCAAAAGTTCTATTTTTGGTTTCATCTGACCATATGACATTCTCCCAATCTTCTTCTGGATCATCCAAATGGCTCTCTAGCAAACTTCAGACGGGCTGCGACATGTACTGGCTTTAAGCAGGGGACACGGTCTGGCACTGCAGGATTTGGTCCCTGGCGGCGTAGTGTGTTACTGATGGTAGGCTTTGTTACTTTGTCCCAGCTCTCTGCAGGTCATTCACTAGGTCCCCCTGTGTGGTTCTGGGATTTTTGCTCACCGTTCTTGTGACATTTTGACCCCACGGGGTGATATCTTGCGTGGAGCCCCAGATCGAGGGAGATTATACAGTGGTTTGTATGTTCTCCATTTCCTAATAATTGCTCCACAGTTGATTTCTTCAAACCAAGCTGCTTACCTATTGCAGATTCAGTCTTCCCAGCCTGGTGCAGGTCTACAATTTTGTTTCTGGTGTCCTTTGACAGCTCTTTGTCTTGGCCATAGTGGAGTTTGGAGTGTGACTGTTTGAGGTTGTGGACAGGTGCCATTAATACAGGTAACGAGTGGAGGACAGAGAGCCTCTTAAAGAAGAAGTTACAGGTCTGTGAGAGCCAGAAATCTTGCTTGTTTGTAGGTGACCAAATACTTATTTCCACCATATTTGCCAAATAAATTCATTAAAAATCCTACAATGTGATTTTCTGATTTTTTTTCCTCATTTTGTCTGTCATAGTTGAAGTGTACCTATGATGAAAATTACAGGCCTCTCTCATCTTTTTAAGTGGGAGAACTTGCACAATTGGTGGCTGACTAAATACTTTTTTGCCCCACTGTACATATGAAATGAGTTAAGCAATATGTCAACATTATTAAAGTGACCAGTGATTCCATGTCTATGTACATAGGGCAGCAGCCTCTAAGGTGCAGGGTTGAGGCGGCTAGTGATGGCTGGCTAGTGATGGCTATTTAACAGACTAATGGTCTTGAGATAGAAGCTGTTTTTCCGTCTCTCGGTCCCAGCTTTGATGCACCTGTACTGACCTTGTCTTCTGGATGATAGTGGATGAACAGGCCGTGGCTCGGGTGGTTGTTGTCCTTGATTATCTTTTTGGCCTTTCTGTGACATCGGGTGCTGTAGGTGTCCTGGAGGGCAGGCAATGCCCCTGGTGATGCGTTGTGCAGGCCGCACCACCCTCTGGAGAGCCCTGTGTTTGTGGGCGGTGCAGTTGCTGTACGAGGCGTTGATACAGCCTGAAAGGATGCTTTCAATTGTGCATCTGTAAAAGTTTGTGAGGGTCTTAAGGGCCAAGATACATTTCTTCAGTCTCCTGAGGTTGAAGAGGCGCTGTTGCATTTTCTTCACCACACTGTCAGTGATGTGTACGCCGAGGAACTTCTCCACTGTGGTCCCGTCGATGTGGATAGGGGAGTGTTGCCTCTGAAGTCCACAGTCTACTTTGTTTTGTTGATGTTGAGGGAGAGGTTATTTTCCTTGCACTACTCTGCCAGGGCCCTCACCTCCTCCCTGTGTGCTGTCTCATAATTTTTGGTAATCAAGCCTACTACTGTCGTGTTGTCTGCAAACTTGATGATTGAGTTGGAGGTGTGCGTGGCCATGCAGTCATGGGTGAACAGGGAGTACAGGAGGGGGCTGACCACTCACCCTTGTGAGGCACCTGTGTTGAGGATCAGCGTAGTAGAGGTGTTGTTTCCTACCTTCACCACCTGGGGAGGCCTGTCAGGAAGTCCAGGACCCAGTTGCACAGGGCAGGGTTCAGACCCAGTGCCCCAAGCTTAATGATGAGCTTGGAGGTTACTATGGTGTTGAAGACTGAGGTATAGTCAATTAACAGAATTCTTACATAGGTATTCCTCTTGTCCAGATGGGATAGGGCAGTGTGCAGTGCGATGGCGATTGCGATTGCATCGTCTGTGGGTCTATTGGGGCGGTATTCAGTTACATTTGCCTTCAGTTACCTTTGCTTTCTTGGGTGCAGGAACAATGGTGGACATCCTGAAGCAAGTGGGGACAGCAGACTGAGATAGGGAGAGATTGAATATGTCCGTAAACACTCCAGCCAGCTGGTCTGCGCATGCTTTGAGGACGTGGCTAGGGATGCCGTCTGGGCCAGCAGCCTTGCGAGGGTTAACACTCTTAAATGTCTTACTCACTTTGCCCACGGAGAACGAGAGCCCACAGTCCTTGGGAGCGGGCTGCATCTGTGGCACTGTGTTATTCTCAAAGCGGGCGAAGAAGGTGTTTAGCTTGTCCGGGAGCAAGACATCAGATTCCCATTGTAATCTGTGATTGTCTGTAGACCCTGCCACATACATTCCGTGTATGAGCCGTGAAATTGCGACTCCACATTGTCTCCTTACTGACGTTTTACCTGTTTAAATGACTGACGGAGGGAAGAACTACACTGTTTGTTTTCAACCATATTCCCAGTCACCTTGCCATGGTTAAATGTGGTGGTTCGCTCTTTCAGTTTTTCGTGAATGCTGCCATCTATGCACGATTGTTGGATTGGGTAGGTTTTAATAGTCACAGTGGGAACAACATCCCCTATACACTTCCTGATGAACTCATTCACTGTGTCCGTGTATACTGTACGTCAATGTTATTCTCAGAGGCAACCCAGAACATATCCCAGTCCGCGTGATCAAAACAATCTTGAAGCATGGACTCATGCTGGTCAGACCAGTGTTGACTAGACCTTAGCACGGGTACTTCCTGTTTGAGTTTCTGCTGATACGAAGGGAGGAGCAGGATGGAGTCTTGATCTGATTTGCCAAAGGGAGGGCGGGAGAGGGCCTTGTAGCCATCCTGGAAGGAGGAGTAACAATAGTAGAGAGTTTTGGATGCGCGAGTACTACAGGCAATGTGTTAATATAACCTCGGAAGCATTTTCCTCAGATTTACTTTATTAAAGTTCCCAGCTACAATAAATGTGGCCTCAGGATATGTTCTTTCCAGTTTGCACAAAGTCCAGTGTAGCTCTTTGAGGGTCGTGGTGGTATCGGCTTGAGGGGGAATGTACACGGCTGTGACTATAACCGAAAATCGGCATTTGATTGTGAGGTATTCTAGGTCGGGTGAACAAAAGGACTTGAGTTCCTGTACATTATCACAATCACGAAACATACATCACCGCCTGGAGTGTGTACAGCAGTGTTCTACAACCTTTTCTGAGTCAAGATCACTTTAGCAGTCAAAAAGCAAGCCAAGATCTACCGCTCTGAATCTTTTTAAAACATTACATGAAAAATGTATCATCAGCGTAATAAAAAAAGATCTGTAGGAATGAGGTTTGGGCAGTAGGTCTAATACACCATACTAGCATATTGGCAAAATGCCTGGCCTGACAATATTGTTCTTCTCAGACCATATTACAATGCCTTCAGAAAGTATTCAGACCTCTTGACTTTTTCCACATTTTGTTAGGCTACATTTTTATTCTAAAATTGATTAAATCATTGTTTTACCCTCATCATTCTATCAATCTATACACAGTACCCCATAATGACAAAGCAAAGGAGGTTTATATACATTTTTGCTAAAATATAAAAACTGATATCAAATTTACATAAGTATTCAGACCCTTTACTCAGTACTTTGTTGAAGCACCTTCGGCAGCCTCGAGTCTTCTTGGGTATGACGCTACAAGCTTGGAACATCTATATTTGGGGAGTTTCTCCCAATCTTCTCTGCAGATCCTCAAGCTCTGTCAGGTTGGATGGGGAGCGTTGCTGCACAGCTATTTTCAGGTCTCTCCAGAGATGTTTCATCGGGCTCTGGCTGGGCCAATCAATGACATTCAGAGACTTTTCCGGAAGCCACTCCTGTGTTGTCCTGGATGTGTGCTTAGAGTCATTGTTTTTATGTATTTTTTTCACCTTTATTTAACCAGGTAAGCTAGTTGAGAACAAGTTCTCATTTACAACTGCGACCTGGCCAGTTGTTCTGTTGGAAGGTGAACCTTCCCACCAGTCTGAGGTCCTGAGCAGGTTTTCATCAAGGATATCTCTGCACACAGTTGTCAACTGCGACCTGACCAGTTGTCCTGTTGGAAGGTGAACCTTCCCTCCAGTCTGAGGTCCTGAGCAGGGTTTCATCAAGGATCTCTCTGTACTTTGCTCAGTTCATCTTTCCCTCAATCCTGACTAGTCTCTCTGCACTGTCAACTGCAGGACCTTATATAGACAGGTGTGTGCCTTACCAAATCATGTCCAATCAATTGCATTTAACACAGGTGGACTCCAATCATGTTGTAGAAACATCTCAATGTTGATCAATGGAAACAGCATACACCTAAGCTCAAATTCGAGTTTCATAGCAAATGTTCTGAATACTTATGTAAATAATTTCTATTTTTAATGAATTTGCAAAAATGTCAAAAAACCTGTTTCGTTGTATTTTATCCATTTCAGAATAAGGCTGTAACGTAACAACATTTGGAAAAAGTCAAGGGGTCTGAATAATTTCCAAATGCACTGTACACAAAAAGTAGGTCACATGGGGAGAGGTATGGTGCCATGAGGTGTTGCTTTATTCTTTTTTTGAAACCAGGTTTGCTGTTCACATCCGCAAGATGAGATAGAAGGGAGTTCCATGCAATCATGGCTCTGTATAATATTGTACGTTTCCTTTAATTTGACAGACAGACAGACACGTATGTGGACAGACAGGAAGGCATGCAGACAGGCAGACAGAAACAGACAGAAAATAACAAACAGAAGAAAACCTGTGCAAAACAGTTGTTGACTGATGATGATCCTTGATACAATCATTGAAAATGGCTTTGAGTGAGTTCAAAATAACCATTTCCCCACACATCTTGAGCCTTTACACCATGAACATGAGGTGGGTAGCAGACTACTACAAGCCTTTGTATACCATTTCAAACCCTTCAGAGTGGATGAGGAATCTCAGAATTTTGGAATGCTCAACACAGATCACATAATCAGAAATACGTGTATGCATATACTAATGTGTTTGTAAGTGGAGTGTCCCCATTGTAGTTCGGTACAGCTGCAGAATAGCCTAATCCCACGTGGGGATGCATGTACGGGTGCCCCCCCACCTTACCTAGACAGCTGTGTGCCTACCGATGCCATGCCGCAGACCGTGTCAAACGCTCCCACAGCGCCATATGGCACAGGCTCCACCCTCTATATAGTCCCCGCTAATTAGTACAAATCAAACTCATTTGACTCCCCATTTTGGCTCCGGACAAAATGTACTATTCATACCTTTTTTGCTAGATATTAATTATAGGCAAATTAAGGGCTCATTTTTCACATTCAGCAAATTATCTGGAACTGATATGGCTACAACTGATGGATGATGCTATAGTATAATTACAATTTGAATTTTGTGGGGAGATTAACCTTTGTGTGGATATATCACCATTGTGGGGTTTGAATAGTATTTGTTAGCCGCGCTTGATTGAGCTTGGCTGGTGCAATGGAGTCAATAGAATAGTCCCAAAAGTGTAAACCTTGCCATCTGGCCCGACAGGTTTTCAAATACTATGAAATAACGATTATTGACAGTGAAGGGTTCAGCCTAGAACATGAGGGAGGGCTGAACCTAAGTTAAGAAAAGGGAAGTTCAATCAGAGACATGAGGGGAGACTGCTGGGCAGGGACCAACCAGGGTTGAGAAAAGGGATGTTTAGGGAAAGGGAAGCTCAATCAAAGATAAGTAATGTTAAAGTGGTTTAAAAAAAACATTTGTAAAATAATATATAAAAGAAAGAATATATCTTGATTACATAAGTATTCTACCCCCTGAGTCAAATCATGTTAGAATCACCTTTGGCAGCGATTACAGCTGTGAGTAAGACTTTCTGGGTAAGAGCTTTCCATACCTGGATTGTGCAACATTTGCCCGTTATTCTTTTCAAAATTCTTCAAGCTCTGTCAAATTGGCTGTTGATCATTGCTAGACAACAATTTTCAGGTCTTGCCATAGATTTTAAAGCAGATTTAAGTCAAAACTGTAACTCGGCCACATATACTGTCTTCTTTGTAAGCAACTCCAGTGTAGATTTGGCCTGTGTTTTAGGTTATTGTCCTGCTGAAAGATTAATTAATCTTCCAGTGTCTGGTGGAAAGCAAATTGAACCAGGTTTTCCTCTAGGATTTTGCCTGTGCTTAGCTCCATTCAGTTTCTTATTTATCCTGAAAAACTCCCCAGTCCTTAACGATTACAAACATACCCATAACATGATGCAGCCACCACTGCTTGAAAATATAGAGTGGTACTCAGTAATGTGTTATATTGGATTTGCCCCAAACATAGCACTTTGTATTCAGAAAAAAAAGTTAATTGATTTGTCACATTTTTTGCAGTATTACTTTATTGCCTTGTTGCAAACAGTGTAGCGGAATCCTGAACGGAGCCTTCACAGTGCGCTGCCACTTTAAGAGCGCATCAGCAGTCAGGAAAGAGAAAATGAAGATAGCTCTTCTGGATCTGGGTTGATGCTCTTGGTTGGCGTAGAATTTTGAAAAGTATCATGGGCAAATGTTGCACAATCCAGCTGTGGAAAGCTCTTACCCAGAAAGCCTCACTCACAGCTGTAATTGCTGCCAAAGGTGATTCTAACATGATTTGACTCAGGGGGTAGAATACTTATGTAATCAAGATATATTCTTTCTTTTATATATATTTTTACAGATGTTTTTTTTTTTTTTAACCACTTTAACATTAAATATCCTTGATTGAGCTTCCCTTTCCTTAAACGTCCATTTTCTCAACCCTGGTTGGTCCCTGCCCAGCAGTCTCTCCTCATGTCTCTGATTGAACTTCCCTTTTCTTAACTTAGGGTCACCCCTCCCTCATGTTCTAGGCTGAACCCTTCACTGTCAATAATCGTTATTTCATAGTATTTGAAAACCTGTCCATCTAGATGGCAAGGTTTACACTTTTGGGACTATTCTATTGGCTCCATTGCACCAGCCAAGCTCAATCAAGCGTGGCTAACAAATACTATTCAAACCCCACAATGGTGATATCTCCCCACAAAATTCTAATTGTAATTATACTATAGCATCATCCATCAGTTGTAGCCATATCAGTTCCAGATAATTTGCTGAATGTGAAAAATGAGCCCTTAATTTGCCTATAATTAATTTCTAGCAACAAAGTATGAATAGTCAATTTCGTCTGGAGTCAAATGAGTTTGATTTGTACTAATTAGCGGGGACTATATAGAGGGTGGAGCCTGTGCCATATGGCGCTGTGGGAGCGTTTGACACAGTCTGCGGCATGGCATCGGTAGGCACACAGCTGTCTAGGTGAGGTGGGGGGGCAGACGTACATGCATCCCCACGTGGTATTCCTCTATTTTGCAGCTGTACCGAACTACATGGAAAAACTCCACTTACAAACACATTAGTATGTGCATACACATGGCGTATTTCTGATTATGTGATCTGTGTTGAGCATTCCAAAATTCTGAGATTCCTCATCCACTCTGAGGGATTTGAAATGGTATACAAAGGCTTGTAGTAGTCTGCTACTCACCTCATGTTCATGGTGTAAAGGCTCAAGATGTGTGGGGAAATGGTTATTTTGAACTCACTCAAAGCCATTTTCAATGATTGTATCATCATCAGTCAACAACTGTTTTGCACAGGTTTTCTTCTGTTTGTTATTTTTCTTTTGTGTTTGTTCTGTCTGTCCCCATGTCTGTCTGCATGCCAGCCTGTCTGCATGCCTTCGTGTCTGTCCACATACCTGTATGTCTGCCTGTCTGTCAAATAAAGGAAATGTACAGTGTTATACAGAGCCAAGATTGATAGGAACTCCATGGAACTGCATGGAACTTCCATCTCATGTAGCACAAGTGAACAGCAAACCTAGTTTGTGTACAGTGCATTAGGAAAGTATTCAGACCCCTTGACTCTTTCCACATTTTGTTACGTTACAGCCTTATTCTGAAATGGATAAAATACTCCCCCCCCCCTCATCAATCTACACACAACACTCCAGAATAATGGTTTTTAGAAATGTTAGCAAATTTATAAAAAATAAAAAGTATTTACATAATTATTCAGACCATTTGCTATGAAAATCGAAATTGAGCTCAGGTGCATCCTGTTTCCATTAATCAACTTTGAGATGTTTTTTAACTTGATTGGTTTCCACCTGTGGTAAATGCAATTGATTGGACATGATTTGGAAAGGCACACACCTGTCTATATAAGGTCCTGCAGTTGACAGTGCACGTCAGAGCAAAAACCAAGCCATGTGGTCGAAGGAATTGTCCATAGAGCTCAGAGACAAGATTGTGTTGAGGCAGAGATCTGGGGAAGGGTGCCAAAACATTTCTGCAGCATTGAAGGTCCCCAAGAACACAGCGGTCTCCATCATTCTTAAATGGAAGAAGTTTGGACCCACCAAGACTCTTCCTACAGCTCTCCGCCCGGCCAAACTGAGCAATCGGGGGAGAAGGGCATTGGTTAGGGAGGTGACCAAGAACCCGATGGTCACTCTGACAGAGCTCCAGAGTTCCTCTGTGGAGATGGGAGACCATCTCTGTAGGACTCCACCAATCAGGTCTTTATGGTAGAGTGGCCAGACGGAAGCCACTCCTCAGTAAAAGGCTCATGACAGCCCGCTTGGAGTTTGCTAAAAGGCACCTGAAGAACTCCCAGACCATGAAACAAGATTATCTGGTCTGGGGAAAGCAAGATTGAACTATTTGGCATGAATGCCAAGCATCACGTCTGGAGGAAACCTGGCACCATCCCTACGGTGAAACACGGTGGTGGCAGCATCATGCTGTGGGGATGTTTTTCAGAGGCAGGGACTGGGAGAATAGTCAGGATTGAGGGAAAGATGAACGGAGCAAAGTACAGAGAGATCCTTGATGAAAACCTGCTCCAGAGCAGACTTGGGCGAAGGTTCGCCTTCCAACAGGGCAACTACCGTAAGCACACAGCCAAGACATTCAGGAGTGGCTTCCGGACAATTCTCTGAATATCCTTGAGTGGCCCAGCCTGAGGCCGGACTTGAACCCTATCGAACATCTCTGGAGAGACCTTAAAATAGCTATGCAGCGACACTCCCCGTCTAACCTGACAGAGCTTGAGAGGATCTGCAGAGAAGAATGGGAGAAACACCCGAAATAAAGGTGTGCTAAGCTTGTAGTGTCATTCCCAAGAAGAAGTGCTTCAACAAAGTAATGAGTAAAGGAATACTTATGTAAATGTGATATTTGCTAAATTTTGGGGAAACCTGTTTTGCCTCGTCATTATAGGGTATTAGGTGTAAATTGATGAACGAAAAAACAATGTAATACATTTTAGAATAAGGCTTTAAAGTAACAAAATGTGGAAAAAGTCAAGGGGTCTCAATTTCCGAATGCACTGTATATGTACTTACAAGTATGTGTAACTGATAGATGCACACCAACACACACAACATGTTAATGTTTTAAAATATATGTAAATTGTAAAGTATTTTGTCTGTAATTTATTTTTCGTTATGTGTCGGACCCCAGTAAAACTAGCTGTCGACCTTTGGCGTCGGCTAATGGGATCCTAATTAAATAAAAATAAAAATGCCTGTCTGTCCCAATGCCTGCCTGCCTGTGCACTTCCCTGCTTTCCTGTCTTTCTGTCCGCCTGTCTAACTATCTAGCTATTATTCCATTCACATTCCAAACTATGATCATGGCCTTGAAACTAACAATCAATTGAAAGGTCCATAGGCTGCCCAACACTTAGACAAAGCAGTCCAATGCAGTTTGTGGAACTGTGTAGTGGAACAAAAATCTTATTAGGCATTAAATGGTTAATGTTATTATATAATGTACTATATGTCAAACCTCTATTTAACACTGATTGTCCACTCAACACTGTCACATGACATTTCACATTGCATTAGTCAGTGACAGGTCGTGAAATCCAATAACTTTAGCCGCCATATCGTATTCCTCGCAGATGCCACGCCATATGGCGAGGACATAATTGTTTACATCATAAATAATAAATCACAAACGACCTCATTGGGACTGACTTTCAACCCAGCAACTTTGTTATGATTAAAAACATTTCCTCATTGCACAGCAATACACTCCGATTTTATTGCCGAATTGAAAGGTCATCCCTTCGTCAGTTTCCCCAGGATCGGACAGTGTGCATTTCACCCGCTTTAATAGGTTTCCCTTTCATTCCCAACAGCCGTGAATAAGGAAATTAATAATTTGTCTTATGGCCGCCTCACCGGCGCTAACGATCAAACCACTCCTCAAATTTTAATTAGTGTTCCTTAAATTGCAACACAGTATATTTTTGATCAGCACAGTAATTTTCCATTCTTAGTGTTAACTCAGCCAACAACTGCTTATGAATAAATAATAATACTTCGTTGTGGTATTATCCATTTCAGCAAAAAAGGAAAATCCAAATGATGACTTTGCTAAGTTGACTTGGTGGTTTTTGGTAATATACCTTTCAGGACAGTAGAAAAAATAAGGACGGTCAGCAACCAATTAATTTAAAAAAAGGGGAGTAAAAGAACAGAAATGATTTACTCAGTTTCACAGAACACCTTGAGTAACATAATCCCTACTCTACTGCTTCTATTATTTGATGTCCAAATGCATGGCTGCTCATAAATTGACAGATTGTGCGCAATACTTTTTCCCTTTGTTCATTTCAACAGGCCTAGTCATGATTGAAGTGGCTCCACTTTTCTCCTTGACCTTGACAAACCTTACTTCCGACATAGCTCTCTGCATTTATGGATTTTACATTCAAACGCAAGCCAAACCCTACTCGAATGTGTAAGTACTCTTTTTCACTTGTGCACTAAAGGACAAGTGCTATTCCGAGTACAGAAGAAAAGCGCCAACACCCATTTTCTACACAGGGGCACCTTGTTTTTGTTGTTATCTGTGATTGGAGTGGAGAGACTCATCGTACAAGGCCGAAGGCGATGGATCGTTCTGATGGAGTCGCAGTGGCAGCCACGGTGGTTGTTTAAAGGGCCATTCGGATGCAATCTAAGAGATTTCAGCCAAGATTTATGCCTCCCCTATTGCCTCTACTCCTCATTCGGAGGCGGATGGTAAACGGCGCTGAGTTATTGTGTCAGGGACCAGACTCCCCTTCCTTCTCCCTGTCGATGAGGCCCAGAGCTGAACAGTCTGGCTCCATGCTGTGCATTTTATTAGCTCTGTACTCTCAGCTAGTAGCTAACACTTCACCTCAACTTGGCTGCCATGAAGCTAGCTAGCTAACACTTCACCTCAACTCAGCTGCCATGAAGCGAAATAGCTAACACTTTCATAAGAATGATGCAACACTTGATATAAGGCATCGTGGCAGCTAATGCATTGTCTGCATTGTTGGGAAGGACCCGTAAGTAAGCATTTCAATGATAGTCTACACTTGTTGTTTACGAAGCATGTGACAAATAAATAATTTGATTTAATGACAACCCTATTTCATTTTGAGGACCAGTGACATATGTCCGCTACCACTTCACCAGAGCAAGGGAGCCGTTAAGATAGATAACAATGTCATAAGAATGATGCAGCACTTGTTATATCGCAGCTAATGATAACCCTATGTCACTATTAGGGGCATAAGATGGTGATGGATCAAATGGGAAAACGTAGTTTTCATGAGTTATAACTGTGTTAGTCACTTTTAAGAGAAAGAGGGGAACATATAGCTGTCATGATTTTTTTTATGGCCGGTGTTACATCTTAAAATCCCTCCCAGACGTTGGGTTCTGAAAGGATCGACGGGAAGCAAACATGGTGAGCTCATTCTGGACTAACCTCGGTACACATTTGAAATCTCTTCTTCTGTCAGTAGTTGGATTAGATAGGGAGTAGCTTCCCTGCTATGTTCACTGTCCCAATAACAATTGGCCTGTACAATAACAAGAAATCAATCACCTCTGTTTCCTTGCCTACATCTTCCACAATGTGTGTGTCTTGTCCTCACACCACATCGACTACTTTGTTGTTATGTGGCCGTCACTGTTCCTAGACAGTCATTGAAAATAAGAATTTGTTCTTAACTGACATGCCTAGTTAAATAAAGGTAAAATAAAATGAGAACAGGTAAAACATGCTTTCAATTGCCAATATTCCCTCGACATAAACCTACTGTTAATATGCCTTCATTAAAGCATGGTTAGTTCAGGGTTTGAATACAGATTTTTTCCCATGAGCTGAGACTGAGAACAGTAGCATCTGCCTACACACACATCAAAAAACTAAAGCCAATTTTCTACCTCCTCAGTTCTTCTCATCCTGACAATTTGATCTGGGACAGCGCTACCCAGAGTAAAGAGGTCCACTTTACTCCGTAGCTTTGAGAAAGTAAAGGAATATCAGCTCTATGAAATGGTTGCACAATGTGGAAACTCTGAGCATTATGCCTCACACTAGATGACAGCATCAATAAATACAGAAACCACTTTTTCATAAAATAAAGTTCTATGTAGGCCTAATAGTCCTATCAATGCAACTTTCCATCTTTAAGAGTGTTGTATATCAAAGAAAACGTGATAAAACTAGACTAATTGCCTGTGTGAACTGTTATCATCTTTGAAAGCAATATTAAAATGATATCAACACCGGAAACGCATAGAAGATTCTTTCCTTCAGTCTGTGTTTCAGCAGCTGATAGCTGCATTTGAAAGCTTTTTAACACTCTGACTAATTCTCCAGGGCAGGTATTCCCAAACTGGGGAACGCAATTCCGTCGGAGGTAAATAAAAATGTGATTCACATTTTTCTTTAAATAAACTAAATTTCCAACGGGGCTATACATTTGGGAAAGGTATTTTCTCGCCTGAGTAGCCTCGTTTCACTGCCAGAAATGAAATAGTGTTCAGTGAAATAACAACACAATGTCAAATACAGGTACCCTAGTCAAATAATTAACACCCAATTACATTAACCGTTACTCTCTCGCGGGAAACCTTCACTCTTGCGCAGACATTTAGAAACGAAACATGACATTTTGAAGAAAAAAAACACGTGAGTTTTTTGAGCGAGAATAAAGACGACTTTCGAGTAATAAGACATGTATAAAAGCAACAGATACCATTAATAAGAAGGGGCTCAAAGCGTCATATGGAGAGCTACCGAGTGGCTAATAAAGGCAAGCCCCATACTATTGTGGAGGACTTAATTATTCCTGCTGCCGCGGATATGGCTGGGACAATGCTGGGGGAAAAGGCCCCAAAAAACTCTACAGACAATGACTTCATCAAACAACACTGTTTCACGACGCATCAGTGACATGGCAGAAGATGCTTTGAAACAATTACTGCTTTGCATACAAGTTAGTGAATTATATGCGTTACAGCTGGAGGAGTCAACAGACATGGCAGGCCTGGCACAGCTCCTGGTATATGTCAGTAATGTTTATGGGGGTTCAATTAAGGAAGACATTCTCTTCTGCAAACCAGGACAACATGAGGGGATATTTGGATAGCTGGACAGCTTTGTGACATCAAATGGAGGTCAAGATGTGTTGGTATCTGTACTGATGGCACAAAAGCCATGACAGGGAGACATAGTGGAGTGGTAACGTGCATGCAAGCAG
Source organism: Salvelinus sp. IW2-2015 (assembly GCF_002910315.2). Classification (NCBI taxonomy): domain Eukaryota; kingdom Metazoa; phylum Chordata; class Actinopteri; order Salmoniformes; family Salmonidae; genus Salvelinus; species Salvelinus sp. IW2-2015. Next base: position 32,599,273 of record NC_036860.1, on the reverse strand, counting down.
TTGCTCCTGACACCATTTGGGTACACTGCAGCATCCACCAAGAGGCTCTTGCTGCCAAGGGAATGCCTGACAGCTTGAAAGACGTTTTGGACACAGTTTTTTCTCGCCTGAATGATCTGAATCTAGGAGTACAGTGACTCTCCGTAACTATATTCAATGTGCGGGACAAAATTGAGGCTACGATTAAGAAGTTGGAGCTCTTTTCTGTCTGCATTAACAAGGACAACACACAGGTCTTTCCATCACTGTATGTTTTTTTTATGTGCAAATGAACTCAAGCTTACGGACATTGTCAAATATGATATAGCGTAGCACCTGAGTGAGTTGGGTGCGCAATTACGCAGGTACTTTCCCAAAACGGATGACACAAACAACTGGATTCATTATCCCTTTCATGCCCTGCCTCCAGTCCACTTACCGATATCTGAACAAGAGAGCCTCATCTAAATTCCACTGCCAGATTTCTGGATTGGGCAGCGCTCAGAGTATCCTGCCTTGGCAAATCGCGCTGTTAAGACACCGATGCCTTTTGCAATCATGTACCTATGTGAGTGGATTCTCAGCCCTCACTAACATGAAAACTAAGTACAGGCACAGACTGTGTGTGGAAACAGACTGAGACTCTCTCCAGTACAACCCAACATTGCGGAGTTATGTGCATCCTTTCAAGCACACCCTTCTCATTAACCTGTGGTGAGTTATTCACAATTTTCGATGAACAAATAAGGTTTTATATGTAAGATGGCTAAATGAAGAGCTAAATTATTGATTATTATTATTATTTGTGCCCTGGTCCTATAAGAGCTCTGTCACTTCCCACGAGCCGAGTTGTGACAAAAACTCACACTCATTCTTATGTTTAATAAATGTATCATATAGTGTGTGTGTTGCATGCTTACAATGATGGCAAAAAACTAAATTTGAGAGTGCCTTGACCCTGGTGCTAGAGGGGGTACGTAGCTGGAGGTTGAATGTTTGAAGGGGTACGGGACTATAAAAAGTTTGGAAACCACTGCTCTAGGGGAACCACCACTGGAAATGATACTGTCAATGGACCAAGTGGCGATAGCATTAAATGGAGAGTGTCACGACTTCCGCCGAAGTTGGTCCCTCTCCTTGTTCGGGCGGCATTTGGCGGTCGAAGTCACTGACCTTCTTGCCATCGCTGATCCTCTTTTCATTTTCCTTTGGTTTTGTCTTGTCTTCCATCACACCTGGTTCCAATCCCATCAATTACATGTTGTGTATTTAACCCTCTGTTCCCCCTCATGTCCTTGTCGGTGATTGTTTATTGTAAGTGCTAGTGCACGTCTGTCCTGGTGTGCGTCGGGTTATGTACCCATTATTTGATTGTTCTGTTTTCCGGTGTTTTTTGTTTGTTATTAAACTGCACCGTTTGGAAACACAGTTTTTGCACTCCTGCGTCTGACTTCTCTGCCGCCAGTACGCACCCCTTACATAGAGTTGCTGGGAGGCCATCTAAAGTACCACATCTAAAAGAGACCGGTACTAAAGGAGAATTCACATCATTTCAATTCGCAATCAACAGCACACAGGAAGGTTGATTATGAAAATAAATTGTCCATATAGTATGTTGAAAAAACACAATATTATGCAAATGGAAACATCCTTGAGATATGACCAACTTACAGTATGCACGTGCATCAATTCAATTTCAAGGAACCGTTATCCATTTTTAAAGTACTGTACGCACTTTCATGGAAAGGCCAAAAATGCAAGATTCATTGAGTCTTCCAGGGCAATTCTAAATTGGTAGAGGTGGGAATAGGAGTTTTAGGACAAAATAAATATGCTAAAAGGATTGAGAAGACAAACACTTATGGCCTATGCCATGAGCATCCTAAAAACGATGTCATGACTTCCGCCGAAGTCGGTCCCTCTCCTTGTTCGGGCGGCGTTCGGCGGTCGACGTCACCGGCCTTCTAGCCATCGCCGATCCACTTTCATTTTTCATTTGTTTTGTCTTTGTTTTTCACACCTGGTTTCAATCCCCCAATTACCTGTTCATTATTTAACCCTCTGTTCCCCCATGGTTTTTTTGTGAGTGATTGTTTGTATGTAGCAAGGTCCGTTTATGCGGGCTCTGTTTTTGTATTGCAATTATTTATGTTGAGTAAAATCTGTTTATTTACTCATATCTGTTGTCCTGCGCCTGACTCCTATACACCAGCTACACACAGACTACCTTACAAACGGTGCCAGACAAATATTTTCCTGTTCAGAGACCTAGGCTTTGTCCCAAGTATCTCTCTTTAATCCCAACGTGTGAACTTCCCTCCAATGATTTGAACGGGAATTACTGGTATAAAAATATGATTGAAACTCCCACTAACCCATGCCTACACCAATCCATTGATTTTAGATTTGTGGTAAGTAATGAACGAGTGCACATTCCAGGAGAAAGGAGATAATATTGGAACATACCCCCCTAACTATCCTCCTTGTAGAAAATGAGCCCCTCATTCCAAAGATACTTTGCCCTTAGCGCCACATTACTCCTGGACAGTAATCAACACTGGACTACAACTAAGCAAGATTCAGGACACCTCATTATACATTAATGAGCCCAGCAACCTTTAAATGTTACATGGATTTCTTTCTCAAACTCATTCCCCCTTGGCTGTGGCGGAAATATTTTTCCTGGAGCCGTGTGATTGATAACAGGAAGAGAGGAGACAGAACCTATTGACGTTGATGGATGCAAAGCAGTCCACCTCTCCATGACTTCACAAACACACAATCCAGTGTGTGTGGTTTTAGCGTCAACTCTGAGGAAAGCTTGCATTTAAATCTCCATTATGCAGATTTCAAATGTATAATAAGTACTCAGAATATTCAAGACACATTTAAGTCAGAGAAACAGAAGAGTAACATTTTAAGGTTGCAGATCTGAAGAATCAAACATAGTTAGAAGAATACATGAATGCAAATCTCTGCTTGGAGAAAGGGTAGAAAGAGAATACAGTGTTAAAACAACACTTTCTCAGTCCATCCAATCATGTGTAATTTTATTTAAGAGAATCAGTGACAGCAATTGGCAAGCAATAGCCTCTCCCTCTCCTAATACTGTAGGTAATCTGCAATGTCAACACAGAGCTTTAGCTAAGGACATGTGAGGGCTCATCCTTGGAGTGCTCGACTCGCCCTCCAAGGATGACCTGTTTTTTTTGTCACATATATTTGGGAACATTTACGAGTCTGCCCTTCAGCCACCCAATTGGCGACGATGAATGACTTGTCATAGACGGCTATAAACTCCTAACGTCCCTTCTCGCCTAATATTTAGTGGCTCTTCTCACCATGATGGAATCTCCACCAGTTAATGTTGCTGCCTTTTTCGATTTATTCTATTGACACATTTTACATTTTTGAATGTGTCCATATATGAGGGTGAGGGGTGGTCGGTAAAGGAATTATCTGAACACTACTGGCAATAACATGTTATAAATATTGCTGGAGATGAGATCATCAAACGCCTTCCAACACTGCATGTATAATTAGAGGGGTGTCATTAATCATGCGTTTCGGGGCTGTTTGGAGTAATAAGATTCAAAAAGTGACATTTATTAAGCCGGGGTGGCACTAAGCTCTCTGTTTATTACCTAGGATTCTTGACATCCTCTAGGAGCCAATGACATTACGGGTAAAACTACGGGTAAAACTGGCCCAAATATCCCTAAACAGACTTACGGTCTTCCACTCAAATTCTCCTGTTTCATATCCTCTTACACGTTTGTTTATCCTTGAAACGCACACACTTTCTTGAGGATTCTTGCCTGCTGCACCACAGAGTGTTGACCAGAGTTTTCTTGGCGCTATGCAGTGTCGTAATTATGCAACATTAATTAAAACACTTGTTAATTTATTTTATTTCACCTTTATTTAACCAGGTAGGCAAGTTGAGAACAAGTTCTCATTTGCAATTGCGACCTGGCCAAGATAAAGCAAAGCAGTTCGACACATACAACAACACAGAGTTACACATGGAGTAAAACAAACATACAGTCAATAATACAGTAGAAAAATAAGTCTATATACAATGTGAGCAAATGAGGTGAGATAAGGGAGGTAGACAAATAAGGCCATGGTGGCGAAGTAAATACAATATAGCAAGTAAAACACTGGAATGGTAGATTTTCAGTGGATGAATGTGCAAAGTAGAAATATAAATAATGGGGTGCAAAGGAGCAAAATAAATAAATAAATAAATAAATACAGTAGGGGAAGAGGTATTTGTTAGGGCTAAATTATAGATGGGCTATGTACAGGTGCAGTAATCTGTGAGCTGCTCTGACAGCTGGTGCTTAAAGCTAGTGCGGGAGATAAGTGTTTCCAGTTTCAGAGATTTTTGTAGTTCATCCCAGTCATTGGCAGCAGAGAACTGGAAGGAGAGGCGGCCAAAGGAGGAATTGGGTTTGGGGGTGACCAGAGAGATATACCTGCTGGAGCGCGTGCAACAGGTGGGTGCTGCTATGGGGACCAGCGAGCTGAGATAAGGGGGGACTTTACCTAGCAGGGTCTTGTAGATGACCTGGAGCCAGTGGGTTTGGCGACGAGTATGAAGCGAGGGCCAGCCAACGAGAGCGTACAGGTCGCAGTGGTGGGTAGTATATGYGGCTTTGGTGACAAAACGGATGGCACTGTGATAGACTGCATCCAATTTGTTGAGTAGGGTATTGGAGGCTGTTTTGTAAATGACATCGCCGAAGTCGAGGATCGGTAGGATGGTCAGTTTTACGAGGGTATGTTTGGCAGCATGAGTGAAGGATGCTTTGTTGCAAAATAGGAAGCAAATTCCAGATTTAACTTTGGATTGGAGATGTTTGATGTGAGTCTGGAAGGAGAGTTTACAGTCTAACCAGACACCTAGGTATTTGTAGTTGTCCACATATTCTAAGTCAGAACCGTCCAGAGTAGTGATGCTGGATGGGCGGGCAGGTGCAGGCAGCGATCGGTTGAAGAACATGCATTTAGTTTTACTTGTATTTAAGAGCAGGTGGAGGCCACGGAAGGAGAGTTGTATGGCATTGAAGCTCGTCTGGAGGGTTGTTAACACAGTGTCCAAAGAAGGGCCAGAAGTATACAGAATGGTGTCGTCTGCGTAGAGATGGATCAGAGACTCACCAGCAGCAAGAGCGACARCATTGATGTATWCAGAGAAGAGAGTRYGCCCAAMAATRGAACCRTGTGGCACCCCCWTAGAGACTGCCAGAMGCSCGGYCAACAGGCCCTCCGATTTGACACACTGAACTCTATCAGAGAAGTAGTTGGTGCACCAGGCGAGGCAATCATTTGAGAAACCAAGGCTATCGAGTCTGCTGATGAGGATGTGGTGATTGACAAAGTCGAAAGCCTTGGCCAGGTCAATGAATACGGCTGCACAGTACTGTCGGGCCTCGCTAACCCCTTGGAACATCAATGAGCAGCCAAGTTGACAGCAACATTCTAACAGTAATAAATATATTTTATATATGCTATCAGAAAAAAAATATCATTTTGTTGTGTTTTTGAAAGTATTGGGTGTTTTTGAAAGTATTGGGTAATATTAGAAAACGAAAAAATTATATTCAAAGAACACAATAGCATTTTCGTTAGCTTATGTTACTACTGTATGCTATCTGCTGCTGGGTGCTCACACTTGTGGAGCACATGGAACAGCGGTTAGTCTTGGAAAAAGGGATATTCTGAAAAAAAGGTAATTGTGTTAGAAAACGTGGAATCTGCTCTTTCTAATACTGTATAGAAATCAAAACGTCTTTATAAAAAATTCAAAATAGAATACGTCCGTTAAATACACTTATTTAGGTAAAGTCAAGGACGGAGAGGGGCTTGACTTTAAAAATGATATTTCCATTTTAAATTAATATGCAGTCAAAATGACTGCCTCTGCGCTTCTAGTGTTAAGCCGCAGCTGATAAAACAATGTGACAATATCATGGCCACTCATTAAATGGCTTATGCTAATTGCATTATAATCATCGCTACAATAATTCTAATCAAACTCATCAGCAATTTACACGTATACTGATTCGTCGGCGGGGCCTGACTGGGGGGCACGGCATAATCATATCATAAAGCACAAAGAATCATTGTAAACCACACAGACAACCGACGGTGCAGGCTTCTTTTGCATGTGTTTGACCTGGGACTATTTGAAGGGTATGAATGAATCATCTCTATCTATCTACTCAGGCCAGCAGTGTTGATTCAGGTGGACAATGTCAAATAAGATAGAGCAAGCCTCAAACTAAATCCTTGTTTTCAAATCAAACTTTCTTGGTCACATGCAGTTGAAGTCGGAACTTATCACACTTAGGTTGGAGTCATTAAAACTCGTTTTTCAACCACTCCACAAATGTCTTGTTAACAAACTATAGTTTTGGAAGGTCGGTTAGGAAACCTACTTTGTGCATGGAACAAGTAATTTTTCCAACAATTGTTTACAGACAGATTATTTCACTTAATCACAATTCCAGTGTGTCAGAAGTTTACATACACTAAGTTGACTGTGCCTTTAAACAGCTTTGGAAAATTCCTGAAAATTATGTCATGGCTTTAGAAGCTTCTGATAGGCTAATTGACATCATTTGAGTCAATTGGAGGTGTACCTGTGGATGTATTTCAAGGCCTAACTTCAAACTCAGTGCCTCTTTGCTTGACATCATGCGAAAATCAAAAGAAATCAGCCAAGACAGAAAAGTTGTAGACCTCCACAGTCAGGTTCATCCTTGGGAGCAATTTCCAAATGCTGAAGGTACCACGTTCATCTGTACAAACAATAGTACGCAAGTATAAACACCATGGGACCACGCAGCCGCCATACCGCTCAGGAAGGAGAAGCGTTCTGTCTCCTAGAGATGAACGTACTTTGGTGTGAAAAGTGAAAATCAATCCCAGAACAACAGCAAAGGACCTTGTGAAGATGCTGGAGGAAACAGGTACAAAAGTATCTATATCCACAGTAAAACAAGTCCTATATCGACATAACCTGAAAGGCCTCTCAGAAAAGAAGAAGAATCCACGCTCTTTTTCCATAAAAAAGCCGACTACGGTTTGCAACTGTACATGGGGACAAAGATCGTACTTTTTGGAGAAATGTCTTGGTCTGATGAAACAAAAATAGAACTGTTTGGCCATAATGACCATCGTTATGTATGGATGAAAAGGGGGATGCTTGCAAGCCGAAGAACACCATCCCAACTGTGAAGCACGAGGGTGGCAGCATCATGTTGTGGGGGTCTTTGCTGCAGGAGGGACTGGTGCACTTCACAAAATAGATGGCATCATGAGGTAGGAAAATTAAGTGGATATATTGAAGCAGCATCTCAAGGCATCAGTCAGGAAGTTAAAGCTTGGTCGCAAATGGGTCTTCCAAATGGACAATGACCTCAAGCATACTTCCAAAGTTGTAGCAAAATGGCTTAAGGACAACAAAGTCAAGGTATTGAAGTGACCATCACAAAGCCCTGACCTCAGTCCGATAGAAAATTTGTGGGCAGAACTGAAAGCGTGTGCGAGCAAGGAGGCCTACAAACCTGACTCAGTTACACCAGCTCTGTCAGGAGGAATGGGCCAAAATTCACCCAACTTATTGTGGGAAGCTTGTGGAAGGCTACCCAAAACGTTTGACCCAAGTTAAACAATTTAAAGGCAATGCTACCAAATACTATTGATGTATGTAAACTTTGGACCCACTGGGAATGTGATGAAAGAAATAAAAGCTGAAATTAATCATTCTCTCTGCTATTATTCTGACATTTCACATTCTTAAAATAAAGTGGTGATCCTAACTGACCTTTTTTACTAGGATTAAATGTTAGGAATTGTGAAAAACTTAGTTTAAATGTATTTGGTTAAGGTGTATGTAAACTTCCGACTTCAACTGTACGTGTTTAGCAGATGCTATTGTGGGTGTAGCGAAATTCTTGTGTTTATAGCTACAACAGTGCAGTAATATCTAACATTTTCACAACAATTCACACAAATCTAAAGTAAGGAATGGAATTAAAAATATATAAATTTTTGGACGAGCAATGCCAGAGCGCCATAGACTAAGATACAGTAATATACAATATCATTTTGTGATGGTCTGACTACTATGAAGAGCATTGGGAACCACCCAGTGTCATCAATCACATAAAATCATTAAACAAATGTAGTCATTATTTCTAAGGGGAAATATGTTCAGAGACACAGTGATTTGTTCAAAGACCCATATGTATGTCATGTTTATGTTAATGATCTGATATAGAGAGGGAGAAACATGTTTTGGCTGACAGCAAACGGAATAGAAAACATGTTTTCCCCTCCGTGTAAACGTGGAAGAGCATTGACGTATGCAAAACATACTACATGGCAGTTAACCAATTAAAACACTACCTCAGCCTGTAGCCAGATACAGTAGTTCCTGGCCAGCAACTCATTCAGTGGCACTTTCCCAGGATACTGTACGCTTCTCTATCCAGAGGCAGCCTTCTATGAATAACTGAGCTATATAATAATAATAAAAGTCCCATAGCTTGACTGATGCTGGATCCGTAGGTGTTAGTGAAGTTAGTGTACTCGCCCAAACTTAATTTAAAATATGCAAATTTGCTCTTAACGATATGTAGGACAGTAAGAGGCAATTTCAACGTTTTAGTTTAATTAGATACTTTTTGCCTTTTCATACTGCTCAATTATTTATGTATACGATGAACAATTTGCATTTACTTGCCACACTTCAGAAGACACATCATTGATGGTGTGCCCATTCAGGATAGAAGGCCTGAAATAGCAATATAGTGGAAGGATAAGAAGAATATGAAGCATAAAAATCTACAGTTGAAGTCGGAAGTTTACATACAAGTGCACCAGTCCCTCCTGCAGCAAAGCACCCCCACAACATGATGCTGCCACCTCACAGTTGGGATGGTGTTCTTCGGCTTGCAAGCTTCCCCCTTTTTCCTCCAAACATATACTGTCATTATGGCCAAAAAGTTAGATTTTTGTTTCATCAGACCAGAGGACATTTCTCCAAAAAGTACAATCTTTGTCCCCATGTGCAGTTGCAAACAGTAGTCTGGCTTTTTTTATGGCGGTTTTGGAGCAGTGGTTTCTTCCTTGCTGTGCAGCCTTTCAGGTTATGTTGATATAGGAGTCGTTTTACTGTGGATATAGATACTTTTGTACCTGTTTCCTCCAGCATCTTCACAAGGTCCTTTGCTGTTGTTCTGAGATTGATTTGCACTTTTCGCACCGAAGTACATTCATCTCTAGGAGACAGAACGGATCTCCTCCCTGAGCGGGATGACAGCTGCGTGGTCCCATGGTGTTTATACTTGTGTGCTATTGTTTGTACAGATGACCGTGGTACCTTCAGGCGTTTGGAAATTGCTCCCAAGGATGAACCAGACTTGTGGAGGTCTACACTTTTATTCTGAGGTCTTGGCTGATAAGCTTCTAAAGCCATGACATTATTTTATTTTATTTTCCAAGCTGTTTAAAGGGACAGTCAACTTACTCTATGTACACTTCTGACCCACTGAAATTGTGATACAGTGAATAATTAGTGAAATAATCTGCTGTAAACAATTGTTGGAAAAATTACTTGTGTCATGCACAAAGTAGATGTCCTAACCGACTTGCCAAAACTATAGTTTGTTAATAAGAACGTTGTGGAGTGGTTGAAAAACGAGTTTTAATGACTCCAACCTAAGTGTATGTAAACTTCCGACTTCAACTGTAGTTTTATAAAGTAGAGCAGTTGTGTGCCTTGGACAAGATGGCAAAGCACCTAAACTGGTCAAGAAAAGTAAGATTTACTTCAATAATTTTCGATCGTCTTTCTCAAACTCCTTTCATTAAGTTGTTGATTTATTTTTTCCTTCCATTGGGAATACTGTACTGACGTAATTCCGTGATAGGGAAATGTTTCAACTTCATATTCATCATCTCCAGCACAACCCCAACATCAACATATGTGAAAATGGCGTGTTTTTCTATGTTTTGTAATAAAAAAGATAACAGAAGATAAGTGTTTCCAACTACATGATCGGTGTGCATCATGTGATTTTAACCAATTATGAGTAGGCAGTGCTTACTAATTGTCAACTAATTGGTTGATGATTTACTACAAAACATAAAATAGAGCCATTTTCACATATCTTGATGTTGGGGTGGTGCTGGAGATGATATGATTTAGAAAGATGTCCCTTTAAGGCAACCAATAAAATGAACGTATCCACAATCCAATAGAACAAACGTTAGAGAATACAGTGATTCTGGGTCCGTTGTTCACTGTTGGGAATATTGGCCTGAACAGCAGAATATATGCCAGCCACCATTAAAGGTGTGGTCCAATACATTGTTTACCCCGTCCTCACCATTTAATTAGCTGTCATTGATTTGTGTTGACGCAGTGGAGTTTATGTACCTTCCCTCTCTGTGTAATTCCAACGTGTTTCCGTGAAGTTTTGGAAACAAAGAAGGCATGTATTTAAATTAATTTAGCATTTAAGTACATTTCGATCCAAAATAATGCAATTCCCTATGATTTATTTTGTTTTCTACACATTGTCTGGGATATATACAGGTCTATACAGTGACATTAAATCGCTTTCATTATCGGAAGTCTCCTTATGCCCCTTAGATTAGGTGTCTTATTAGAAACGTAGTTAATGGATTGCTGATAATACATCAACGTCTCCCTGCACACAATTTGGAGAGGAAATAAATTAGAAATCAACATTGCAATTTGGTTTTCCCAGCATTTTGTAGTTATGAAAATTGAGTTTAGAGGAAATTAATTATAGTCAGTTTGGGAGAGTAGGGGCCCAAAATTGTCAAAGCATTTTCAATGGGACATTTAAAAAGAAAAGTTAATTGCAAAACAGCATGGAAAATGTTAAAATCAGCTACTGAACCAATTCTAGATACACTTGAGTTAAACTAGTTCAAATTGCATTGGAGAAAGGGCTGCAGAGTGCTCTGTATGTACTCACAAGCTGGTCCACACAAGCAAAATTACGAGGCATAGTTAATATATTTTTGTGAGCCTTCGGAAGCACATTACAGACAAAAACCCACCTGTGTCATCTGAGACAGAACAGAGGTATTAAAATCCAGACGTATCATTAGAAATATGTCAGAATGCTGACATTTAACCATAGTAGTTGTACGTCACCTCACCTGTAGTTCAATTACATGTCATTTTAGCAGACACTTTTATCCAAAGTGAGAGTATGTATGAATACATTTATTGTATGGGAAACCCCAGCGCAAATCAAACCCACAATCCTGATGTTGCAAGTGCCACGGTCTACCACTTGAGCCACACAGGATCATGCCACTGCTATGGCTTGAAGAATAACAGGACACATTTGGTGCTAGGGAGGAAGTGGGGGTGTTATTTAGGGCATGCAACATCGAGTGGGAAACCACATTTTGTGAGGTTCCCACTCGGTGTTGAATGCCCCCAATACATCCTCACCTCCTCCCTATCACCAGATTTCTCCTGTTATCCTTGTGACATATAACTAATGTCATTTTCAGTGACATACAACTAAAATGGTTAAAAGTCACTATCTGGGTCTTGAGGTCAGCAAAACAACTCATTATAATCCTTCCCCTGTAATCTAATCAGAATAATATTGTTTTACAATGCTGTGTGCGCACTTTCCTTTCGTGTCTCAGTCCAACCAAAGATTACAAATATGACACAAAACAAGTCAGTTTGATTGACAACTCCCATTAACTCAGACACAAGGCATAACATACATTTTCAGACTAGAGGGGCTGACCACACACATGCATGCGTTTGGTCGACGGCATCAAAATTATTGTCCAATAAAGAAAGTGACTTTCGAGGCATGCCAAATTCCCCCTACAGTCAAATGACTAAATATTCCAAACCCAACAAGCCCAAAATACAGTATTTGCCCACACAGCCTCATAACTAGAGTTTGTGGAAGACTACAATGGAATGCTATGAATTGATATGCTGTTACAAGTCTGGAACAATGGAACATTCAAAAGCCACCCACTGAGTTGACTAAGTCATGAATAAATGTGCCATCAATTTGTCTAGTATCAAGATCATGCATTAATTTATGAATAGTAAGGACTGCACTGAAAATCACTGTGAGACCTCTGTTGATGAGTTTGATCTGTCAAAACTCCTCTTTTCAATTGCCAATTGTAAGCCACCCCTGCTTGAGAAAAAGCACGGTAATACTATAATAATAATGCTCTCTCCACTGGCTTCCAGTTGAAGCTCGCATCCGCTACAAGACCATGGTGCTTGCCTACGGAGCTGTGAGGGGAACGGCACCTCCGTACCTTCAGGCTCTGATCAGGCCCTACACCCAAACAAGGGCACTGCGTTCATCCACCTCTGGCCTGCTCGCCTCCCTACCTCTGAGGAAGTACAGTTCCCGCTCAGCCCAGTCAAAACTGTTCGCTGCTCTGGCACCCCAATGGTGGAAACAAAACTCCCTCACGACGCCAGGTCAGCGGAGTCAATCACCACCTTCGGAGACACCTGAAACCCCACCTCTTTAAGGAATACCTAGGATAGGATAAAGTAATCCTTCTAACCCCCCCCCCCCCCCCTTAAAAGAGTTAGATGCACTATTGTAAAGTGGTTGTCCACTGGATATCATAAGGTGAATGCACCAATTTGTAAGTCGCTCTGGATAAGAGCGTCTGCTAAATGACTTAAATGTAAATGTAATGTAAATGTAATACAGTACATATTACATGGACACCAGTCGACAAAATGAAACCAGGCAACCCGTGGATGATGATCAGTGGTGAAAAGTACTTAAAACCGTATACTGCAGTGAGCTAAATTAGGGTCACACAGAGTGTTTCTTGATCTTGGTCAAAAGTATACACCTCACACACATGGTTATGGGCTTACAAAAAAGAAAACACATGCACCATGTCAGATATACTGCAGAGTCTAAATGTATTCCATTTTGAGTTCGCATCCCAATATTACACTTTATATACATCACAGAAGACTGAAATATAACAAAACGGTTTGATATAGAAACACCAGCGTTTATTTTGTATGTTTATGAAATTATGAAAAATATGAATAACATTCCACCCATGAGGCCACTAGGTCATTTGACTGCAGGAAAAGGGTACGTACAAAAGTACAACAAGTAGTTTTTGGGGGTATCTGTCCTTTACTTTACTATTTATATTTTTTACGACTTTTACTTTTACTTCACTACATTCCTAAAGAAAATAATGTACTTGTTACTCCATACATTTCCCCTGACACCCAAAATTACTTGTTACATTTGAATGCATAGCAGGACAGAAAAATGGTCCAATTCACACACTTATCAAGAGAACATCCCTGGTCATCTCTACTGCCTCTGATCCACCGGAATCACTAAGCACAAATGCATCTTTTGTAAATGATGTCTGAGTGTAGTAGTGTGCACCTGGCTATCTGTAAATAAATGTTAAAAAACACTAACATTGTGCCGTCTGGTTTGCTTAATATAAAGAATTTGAAATGATTTAATTTTGACACTTAAGTATATTTTAGCAATTACATTTACAATTGATACTTACAGTTGAAGTCAAAAGTTTATATACACCTTAGCCAAATACATTTAAACTCAGTTTTACACAATTCCTGACATTTAATCCCAGTAAAAATTCCCTGTTTTAGGTCAGTTAGGATCACCACTTCATTTTAAGAATGTGAAATGTCAGAAATATAGTAGAGATAATTATTTATTTCGGGTTTCCCACATTCCCAGTGGGTCAGAAGTTTACATACACTCAGTTAGTATTTGGTAACATTGCCTTTACATTGTTTAACTTGGGTCAAACATTTCGGGTAGCCTTCCACAAGCTTCCCACAATAAGTTGGGTGAATTTTGGCCCATTCCTCCTGACAGAGCTGGTGTAACTGCTGTCTCTTATACACATCTAGATGTGTATAAGAGACAGGGTCAGGGCTTTGTGATGGCCACTCCAATACCTTGACTTTGTTGTCCTTAAGCCATTTTGCCACACCTTTGGAAGTATGCTTGGGGTCATTGTCCATTTGGAAGACCCATTTGCCACCAAGCTTTAACTTCCTGACTGATGTCGCTTCAATATATCCACATCATATTCCTACCTCATGATGCCATCTATTTTGTGAAGTGCACCAGACCCTCCTGCAGCAAAGCACCCCCACAACATGATGCTGCCACCCCTGTGCTTCACGGTTGGGATGGTGTTCTTCGGCTTGCAAAGCCTCCCCCTTTTTCCTCCAAACATAATGATGGTCATTATGGCCAAACAGTTCTATTTTTGTTTCATCAGACCAGAGGTAATTTCTCCAAAAGGTATGATCTTTGTCCCTATGTGCAGTTGCAAACCGTAGTCTGGCTTTTTTATGGCGGTTTTGGAGCAGTGGCTTCTTCCTTGCTGAGCAGCCTTTCAGGTCATTTCGATATAGGACTCGTTTTACTGTGAATTTAGATACTTTTGTACCTGTTTCCTCCAGCATCTTCACAAGGTCCTTTGCTGTTGTTCTGGGATTGATTTTCACTTTTCGCACCAAAGTACGTTCATCTCTAGGAGACAGAATGCGTCTCCTTCCTGAGCGGTATGACGGCTGCGTGGTGTTTACACTTGCGTACTATTGTTTGTACAGATGAATTTGGTACCTTCAGGCGTTTGGATATTGCTCCCAAGGATGAACCAGACTTGTGGAGGTCTACAATTTTTTTCTGAGGACTTGGCTGACTTCTTTTGATTTTCCCATGATGTCAAGCAAAGAGGCACTGAGTTTGAAGGTAGGCCTTAAAATACATCCACAGGTACACCTACAACTGATACAAATGACGTTAATTAGTCTATCAGAAGCTTCTAAAGCCATGACATCATTTTCTGGAATTTTCCAAGCTGTTTAAAGGCAGTGTCAACTTAGTGTATGTATACTTCTGACCTACTGGAATGTGGTACAGTGAATTATTAGTGAAATAATCTGTCTGTAAACAATTGTTGGGAAAATGACTCGTGCCATGCACTAAGTAGGTGTCCTAAACGACTTGCCAAAACTATAGTTTGTTAACAAGAAATGTGTGGAGTGGTTGAAAAACAAGTTTTAATGACTCCAATCTAAGTGTATGTAAACTTCATTCTTCAACTGTATATTTAAAACCAAATACTTTGATTTTTACTCAAGTAGTATTTTACTGGGTGACATTCACTTTAACTTGAGTAATTTTCTATTAAGGTATTTTGTACTATTTCCACCACTGATGATAATACAAGTAGAATGTGTTAGCTACGGTAGGCATTGACATTGCAAATTGGCTTCCCAAACTCAATCTTTCAGAGTTCATTACAGGGCAATATCGATTCAATAAGGGACGTAGGTGGTCTCTAGAATATCAGACGTCACATGATGACTATGTGGGAAACACTGAATGACTCCTTTTGTGTACATTGGTTATGTCGATAAATGGACTTCCTACGGTCTGATGTGTGTTTTTGTAGTCCCAGAAACGGAATACAATGGCCTATTCATGACTTGACATGGTGGGTAAAGCTGGACAGACCAAAAGTATATGGATTGACTGGCATTAGATCTACAGTACCCGCATAGATGTGTGAATATAATATATGCATATTGATGGCTATCAATGGGGGTTTGGCTCAACAAAGGGGCGATTTAGAGTTTGGCGGTTAGTGGAGATGGTGGGTTTGACATTAACATGCAAGACATTCCATATGAAGACTGTCTGGAGTTGTATCGCGCTACACGTTTTATTAGTCACATGCGCCGAATACAACAGGTATGTTGTACTGTATGTACAACTCCACTAACCTTAGTGAAATGCTTACTTACGAGACCCTAACGGACAGTGCAGATTACAAAATACGGATAAGAATTAGAGATAAAAGTACCAAGTAATTAAAGAGGAGCAATAAAAAATAACAATATATACAGGGGGGTGCCGGTACCGGGTAGTTGAGGTAGTATGTACATCTAAGTAGAATTAATAAATTAATGTGACTATGCATAGATGACAACAGAGAGTGGCAGTGGTGCGGAGGGAGGGCAATGTGAATAGTCTGGGTAGCCATTTGACTAGATGTTCAAGAAACGTATGGCTTGGGGGTAGAAGCTGTTTAGAAGCCTCTTGGACCTAGACTTGGTGCCCTGCTACCGCTTGCCATGGGGTAGCAGAGAGAACAGTCTATGACTAGGGTGGCTGGAGTCTTTTACCATTTTTAGGGCCTTCCTCTGACACCGCCTGGTATAGAGGTCCTGGATGGCAGGAAGCTTGGCCTTCCTGCCATCTTCTGGTTGGGGTATGTATGTACGGTCACTGTGGGGACGACGTCATCGATGCACTTATTGATGAAGCCAATGACAGATGTGGTGTACTCGTCAATGCCATTGGATGAATCCTGGAACATATTCCAGTCTGTGCTAGATAAACTGTCCTGTAGCTTAGCATCTGCTTCATCTGACCACTTTTTTATTGATCTAGTCACTGGTGCTTCCTGCTTTAATTTTTGCTTGTAAGCAGGAATCAGGAGGATAGAATTATGGTCAGATTTGCCAAATGGAGGGCGAGGGAGAGCTTTGAATGCATCTCTGTGTGTGGAGTATAGGCGGTCCAGAGTTATTTTCCCTCTGGTTGCACATTTAACATGTTGATAGAAATTAGGTAAAACTTATTTAAGTTTCCTTGCATTAAAGTCCCCGGCTACTAGGAGCGCCGCCTCTGGGTGACCGTTTTCTTGTTTGATTATGGTGGAATACAATCTGATTCTTCAAAGACAATACTGTATGTACATCAACATAGTAGAGCAGCAGAGTCAACTAAGGATAGCTTTCGACAAGGATTTTCAATTACAGGATTCAGTGTCTACTGGCATAAATCATTTCTTAATCCATGCACACACGCACAGACATACCCACGAACACACACACACGTACATGCATGAATACGCACTTGTGTATACACACCCATATATTCATAGACAGTTACTGTACACACACGCAGCTGCAAATGTAGCACATATGAAAAACATTGTGGCAAACCTGTCCCTTTGTGTATTACAGTTTATCAGACCTGGGTTAACACATGACTGCCTTCTGATTACAGGGAAGACATACTGGGGGGAGTTGGTTAACTCAATGGGCCCGTCTCCACACAACATGGAAGGCACAGCAATGAGAGGATATACACCGGTTCCGAAATGATTGACACCCTTGACTCTTGAGAGCCTCAGATGAAAGATGCCTATTAGTCATTTGAACAGTCTCCAGCTCCATGATTGTGATGGGATTTCATGTTGAAATACTACAGTGAGTTAAATAGATAATGTTACATTAGCATACAGTGGCGTCTAAAATTATTAACACCTTTGATGAATATAAACTGTTTTTAAACCGTGAGATTGTTAGATTGTTTTGTGATTACGGTGTCAGCGAGGTAAAAAGTTATCTGAAAGTGTCAGGTCAGATTTGCTTAGGTTTCCATGTGATTGAGCTACACAACAGGCATTGACTCAGTATTCAGACGGACTTTCCTCCCTTCACAGTCACTTCTGTTCTCACATTGTGTCTGTCTCTGTACTGTGAGCAGGCTACCTCGCTATGCTACAACCCAGGGTGAGCGATTCGGGTAACCACAAGTAGAACTCTAATTTAAACTCTGTATTGTGTGAGTGTACGCGTGCTTGCGAGCATGCATATGCTGGCGTGTGTGTGGGGGCCTGCATGCATTTGTTTGTGTACGTGCAAGTGTTTGTTTGTGTGTGTGTGTGTGTGTGTGTGTGTGTGTGTGTGTGTGTGGCCACATATGACTGGGAGGTTATGGCAGGTGATTTACCACTCCCAGTAATCTGGCGTGGAATTCGCCCAATTAGCTCCCCGCTATTATGTTAACGAATCATTTCAACAGCATCGCCTTAAACATTAGCATAATGGAGCCGCCAATGGAGCATACAGTATTAAAATGGAAAGGTTGTCATACACTACCTGCATGACATTTCACTTCTGAAGTGGGACTGTGCTGTACCTATTATTCATGCCTGTGTAATTTCAGAGTCTGGGCAAGAACACAGACGTAGGCCAGGTATAATTGCTGAGTACAATATCATCACCTACACAAGTTTTTTTTGTCTATAATGTTGAGTGAAGGCGCATGTAGCTACAGTATATGATAGATAGAGGGAGAGTTACTTACAGCCTAACTGATATCATAACAATGAACAGGCCCTAGACGAAGAGACAACACAAGCCTTTCAGGGACAATATCAACCAAGAGGACAAAGCTGTGTGGTGCTGCTGATAACGAAAAAGTGATGGGAATCGAAATTGGGGAGAGGAGAGAGACTTCTACTGCAGTGGAGATTCCATTGTGTGGAGAGATGGAAGTCTTAATAGTAGCATCATTGCTTGTCTGCTGGCTTCTTCTCTCTTTTTCTGGATAATTCTCTCTAATTTTGGTTCTCTGTTTTAAATTCTGGCTGGTTGCTTCACTCTAATGCCGTCGCTCTCTGCACCGCTACAAATGAGCCCTCGCTCCCTGGTTCCTCGTTCGACCAATAATAATCTTACATTGTATCAGTTTGTCCTGGGCCTCACATTTTAATCTGAAAGGTCTCAAATAGGTATTCTTTTGAGATCCACTCCGACCGCTGTAACTGTGATTGAGGTATGTTACTCTGCCGGCTAATCCAAGAGAACTGATCAGCATAGGGGCTGACAGAAGGCCCCGGACTAATGACTTTTTTACCCCCCCCTCCATCTGAAAACGACCTTCTTTGTGGGCAGGCAATTATTGTCAGCCACAGGCTTCTCTCTCTCTCTCGCTCTCTCGCTCTCTGCCCTCGTTTCAAAGTTGCTGTTGTCTAATAGTGGGGGCAAGAAGATACTTGATACTCCGGCTGCATGACAACACCTCAAACCCCCCTTCGCCCAAGGGGACGTCGATCAAACGTTTTGCGAGAAGGTATAAAAAAAGCCTATTCTGGTTCCTGTCAATGCAGCGAGGTCCATACGCCTGTTAAATGTTTCTATTTATTTACTAAGGCCCTGATTCCCACCCAAGTTAAGCATGTGTAAATGGAGCCGTATTCCCTTTCTAGTTCTCTTTATGCGTATCCTGACCTTGAACTTAAGCATGAGAATAACCAGCTATTCATCCTATTCGTTAGGAAGGATGGCGATTGAATAAATGATGGCATGGCGGAGGTGTCTACTGATACTTAATTCCCTCAATTCCACCACCTTTACGCGCGAGGAAACCAGTGGAAAAAGCATCTACCTAATTTTTATTCTGATAGAAATAACAGCATTCTCCCTGCACTGTAACTTATGGATAAGCCCTATTGATAAGAGCTGGGTAAATTAATAATCCGTTTGGAGAAGAGGATTGTAAATACACATAGTAATTGTTTTAGATTATATTTCCTTATGATCCCTGGAGAAAATGTGAAACCAGCCATATGGGAGCAAACTGAAAATCATATCAACATGACTTGTATTACGGCCCCTTTTCCACAGTAAATTAGGATATAAACAGCTGTGCTGTTATTTCGAATTTTAATTGTTTGCCCTCATAATTTAAGCGGGTGAAATTTGTACACTCAAGCTATAGGCTTCTGTAGGACTGAAACGGCTTTATGTATATGCTTTTCTCTGGTTTATTTTACAATTTGTATCATGTTAAATATCGCTAGCATTAATGGATCATTAGGCTAACATTGTGCAATAATTTGGGACATGTAACCTATTTTAATAGTTATGGAACTGTCATACAGATCCATGATTAGAGAGAATTAGGGTAGATTTATAGGACTATTGTTCAACCCCTATTTTAATTTTTTATTTTTTTATCTTCAAATATTTAATGGATTGACCATGAATATGACAACTTTTAATTTATCAATGTATTTTGTGCGCAAAGGCGCTCCAAACCATTTTTTTTTTAAATGATTCATACATACGTTCCTAACCATAAAATGTTCCTAAATAATCTACAAGATTAGAGTATTTTTTAATCTACCAGTTTATGCTGAAATTGAGACGAAGACGCTATTTTCTGAATCCATTCTCCCTATGTATTCTACTCTATTTAAAAGGATGGCTTAAGATACATGTACTGAAAACCAGTGGATGAACCTCAGAGGAGGAAGGGGGGACCATCCTACTCAGTGAATTTCATAAAACTAAAAAGTGAAACATTAAAAAAGTAATCCCTTTTAGATAAAACTATGCTAAATATAGTCACATCACCAAATAACTGACAAAAAATACACTGTTTTGCAATGAAGGTCTACAGTAGGGGGCCAAGTGGTGCAGCGTTCTAAGGCACTGCATCGCAGTGCTAGAGGCGTCACTACAGACCTGGGTTCGATCCCGGGCTGTATCACAACCGTCCGTGATCGGGTGTCCCATAGGGCGGTGCACAATTGGCCCAGCGTTGTCCGGGTTAGGGGAGGGTTTGGCCGGGGTAGGCCGTCATTGTAAATAAGAATTTGTTCTTAATTAACTTGCCTAGTTAAATAAAGGTTCAATAAAAATGTTAAATAAAATAGTCAGAGGACAGATAGTTTCTGAGCTCCTCTGGGTACATTGACTTCAATACAAATCTAGGAGACTCATGGTTCTCACCCCCTTCTATAGAATTACACAGTAATTATGACAACTTCCGGAGGACGTCCTCCAACCTATCAGAGCTCTTGCAGCATGAACTGACATGTTGTCCACTCAATTAAATGATCAGAGAATGAATCTAGTATTGAACGCATACGCTACAGCTAGCTAGCACCGCAGTGCATAAAATGTGGTGAGTAGCTGACTCAAAGAGAGATAAAGACAATAGTTGAACAGTTTTGAACAAATTAATTTCTTCGAAAATTAAGGAGAAACAAAAGAGTGAGAGAGAGCTAGCTATATTTGGTTGTATTTGATTTTAAATAGCAAGTGAATGCAGCTAGCTAGTTTAGCCTACTCAAACACCCGGCTCGCTATGATAGCTAGCTGGCTATGGCTATCCAACACTAGAACTCTTCCAAGTCAAGGGAATCTTTTGTTTTTATTAATTTATTGCCACCGGGGCCCACCAGTGTAACTGCTAAACTGCTTTCTGACTGTACACTGAACTGCATAATTATAGCGGGTTTACTTACACGTTCATTCTAGCAGCTATGTTGACTATGACGTGACAACAATGTAGGCTGTTTGTAGCGGTTAGTGGTCATGATATGAAGGTCTGGCTTGAAATGTTTTTTTTGTTCACCTGGTCACAGACAGCTGACGTGTTGTCCACAAGAGAAGAGGAAAGTTGATAGGAGGAGAATGTGCCGATTCTGTTGAAAAACGCTTCTTAAACGGAAACAAAGGGAACAAAACGGGTATAAACATACCTGAATTTGTCCAATAGAAACTCTAATTTGCAAATATTGGACTAATGATTACACCCTAGATCAGCTAGATGCAGTTAAATTTAAGTATCATGTTGTAGCCTGAACCTATCGATGTTACATTGAGCTGGGTGAATGGAATACTACAGTCATCCAATATGATGTAATAGAAATAAGAAAAAAAATCTTAAACGGCACCAACCGCTACTGCTGAAAACCCTATTGAATGAAAACTCCATGAGTTGGCCAGCAAGTGGGAGGGTTCTCAGTGGTTGAATTACATGTATTCAACGAGCGCAAAGGAACCACGTCTGTAAAGCCCATTGTGCACCTTCATAAGATAATTATTAATACCAACTACTGAGAAGGGCCTTAGAAAGGCATAATTTCCTACCTGTTTGACAGATAAGTTTCAAGTTGTATTAGTTATATGTACATGGTATACACTGTCCAATGAAATGCAAATTAATACGAATATAAAGTAAATGGCTCAGTAGAATTGAATAAATTTCTTTGCGTAAGTATAATACAGGAAGGCACAATTTATAGTACAAAAATTACACGTGTTTTAGGGAAGCGGAATTGGGGGACAAGTGTTTAAATTGTGTAGAATTTTGCAATCAGAATAAGAGTCTGGTAGCAGCGGTTGTGATCTGTGTGTAGCGTGTGTGTGTGTGTGTGTGTGTGTGTGTGTGTGTGTGTGTGTTGGTGTGTGTGTGTGTGTGTGTGTGTGTGTGTGTGTGTGTGTGTGTGTGTGTGTGTGTCCAATCCTGTTGGTATCAGGCGATTTGTTGGCAGAAGCATGACAATGTGTATGTCTCCTACAAATCATTCCTTAAGTTCTAGACTGGTAATGAAGCTGGTAATGAATGGTGTGCCTGTTGAACAAGTTTAGGAGACTAAATTACTTGGCGTTACCTTAGATTGTAAACTGTCATGGTCAAAACATATAGATTCAATGGGTGTAAAGATTGGGAGAGGTCTGTCCGTAATAAAGAGATGTTCTGCTTTTTTGACACCACACTCCAAAAAGCAAGTTCTCCAGGCTCTAGTTTTGTCTAATCTTGATTATTGTCCAGTCGTGTGGTCCAGTGCTGCAAGGAAAGACCTAGGTAAGCTGCAGCTGGCCCAGAACAGAGCGGCACGTTTTGCTCTTCATTGTAATCAGAGGGCTGATATAAATACTATGCATGCCAGTCTCTCTTGGATAAGAGTTGAGGAGAGATTGACTGCATCACTTCTTTTTATAAGAAACACTCATGTGTTGGAAATCCCACAATGTTTGCATAGTCAATTTACACACAGCTCTGACACACACTCTTACCCCACCAAACATGCCACCAGGGGTCCTTTCACAGTCCCCAAATCCAGAACAAATTCAAGAATGCGTACAGTATTATATAGACCCCTTATTACTCAAATAAACAGCAAACCTGGTTTCAAAAAACAGATAAAGCAACACCTCACGGCACAACGACTCTCCCCTATTTGACCTAGGTAGTTTGTGTGTATGCATTGATATGAAGGCTACATGTGCCTTTAATTTTTTTTATGTAGTTCTGTCCTTGAGCTGTTCTTGTCTATTGATGATGTTCTGTTACCTCGACGAACCTGTACCCCCACACATTGACTCGGTACCGGTACCCCCTGCATATAGACTCGTTATTATTATTTTATTGTGTTACTTTTTATAATTTTTTACTTTAGTTTATTTGGTAAATATTTTCTTAACTCCTCTTGAATTGCACTGTTGGTTAATGGCTTGTAAGACAGCATTTCACGGTAAAGTCTACACTTGTTGTATTCGGCGCATGTGACAAATAAAGTTTGATTTGATTGAGTTTTGGCCTTCCATGTGACATCACCATGCAGTAAATTAGTTAATAGGGAAATAAGAAAGAGAGTTCCAAACCTCTTTGCCAATAACTATATTTGTCGGCTTTCCCATCTCAACTCAAACTCCCAGACAGTCCTAGCAACATTTTTGCTTGAGAAATTGCTCTTTGCTAAGAAGCTATTTTTGTTGATTTTTGACCATTTTAATTTAAACCAATCACAGTAAAGTACTTAATTGTTAGAAATTATTTGATATTGAGATAAAAAATGGCAGCATTGGACTTTTAGAGATTTAGAGAGTAGAGGCAGAGGTTGGAAGGAGATAGTATTGTTTGGTTTGAGCACATTTAAGTTACATTTCTCAATGAATGTCCCCTTTCGCCTCCCCTGATGGGTGTTTTATCAACTTGGTGCATACTAATTTGTTTACAGGCAACACCAAAATGGAACATCAGAAAACACCAAATTAGCAACACAATGACATGGCTGGAGCCTGTCGATACATGCTAGAGCACAATGGGAAATGATAAGAGTGGAAATGTGATATTGAAAACCTATTTCAAAAGCGCTTCAAACAGAGAGACCTAATAGAGACCTGTATACGCATCGTATTGAACATAGCCTGTGGCAATCAATTTCCCTTTTTCTATGTTATTATGTTATTATTTGATACAATCTTTTCAAACAATTAAAACGTTTTCATCATGCTGCCCTCACTGCGCTTGCCCAGGATTGAACACGTGCTGTTTGTAATATGCAGTGTGCATCAATAACCAGACTGTTCATCCGAAAACAAAACAGACAAGACACAGATAAGGCCGTATCACATCTGGCCGTGATTGGGAGTCCCATAGAGTGGCGCACAATTCGCCCAGCGTCATCCGGGTTTGGCCAGGGTAGGCCGTCATTGTAAATAAGAATTTGTTCTTAACTGGCTTGCCTAGGTAAATAAAGGTTAAAAAAATAGATATATTTTTAAATAAGGCAAAGGAGGGATTTATCAAAGGACCCGTTGAACTAAAGTAACATTTTTATCAGGAAATGCAATTCATGATTAAATGCAGCATATGTTTCTGTTGTTCATCGAAATGCATTTTCCTACCTCTAACTACAGTACTAAACAAACCAATGCTTTCAGTCCTCTATACCAGTGCATAGACTGCGGCCCTGTTCATCTACTCCTAACATGAATCCTTCTTTCCTTTCTTCCTTCGTTCAAGATTTCTTGTGGTATTCACTGATCTGACATGATGACATCTGGCAGAGGAAAGCTTGCTTGCACTAATCAAGTCCGATCAGTGAATGGAGGGAGGAAGGGAGGATGCTTCAGTATTCGAACAGGGTCTGCGCTTGATTCAACCTGCCAATTATCTATTCAGTTGTCAAAATTGAGTGTCTGTAATGCCACTGTCTCAGTGCCCATGTGGAAGATACCATCTGATCACAGAGCATATGCGTTCACCCTATGCCCCATGAGACAAAATCAACTCCTGCATTAATTGCATTGATGGGGAGCTGATATGCAATTTGCCCTCAATTACGCCGCATGACACAGATGTGAGAGGGACATCAGCACACTGGCAAAGCACTACCTTTCCCTAAAATGTAATTTACTACCACATCTTACTACCACATCTACAATTCCTGACAATGGTACAGTTGAAAGATGTTTGTGTAACGCCTTTAGTTTTTCACTGCCTTGTGGCACTGAATCAATAGACAGGCTAAGCCCACATCAACAATCTTTGCTAACTCTTTGCTTTGCTTGTAACAAAACATTTTGTGTAATAGATGGCAATAAGAATGAGTTGGAAAGGGCATCGGAGTCAAAGAAAGGTTCACATTTACAGAGGACTATTTTGAACACTTACGCCCTGTTGTAAACGAGTGCAGATGCATAATGATGCCCGATGTTGGCCTTTGTTTGTCATTAATTGGGAAGAAATACAACCTTCATCAGAGTGAAGCGTAAATACTCTACCGGCGGCGCGGTGCAGCTGAATGAGATCGCTTGAGGTGGTCCGCTTTCAATCAGTTGGAACAATTTGTTTTACTTACCTAAGAAAGAGAAGAAAATAAAAACACATGCATTACATTAAGAATAAAACATGTTTATCGCATGGACAGGAATGGTAAAAGGCATTCAAATTATTCTAAAGCATAAGTAAACACTGATATGTGACAAAGTCATACATTTTATTTGCATTTAAATTCAAATTGTTGTAACTATCATCGGCTGCAATTGTTAGAGCTTCACAATGAACATCTACGTTATACAGTAGACACTCCTCATAAAATTATCCATCGCTATCACTGTGATCTGTACATTCTTTCATTTAGGGGGTAGATAAGTTTTAAAATAGCAGATAGATTGTGGCTTCCATCCATTTCCAATCCCCTATATATTTTTGGGGTATATACAAATTGAAGTCGGAAATTTACATACACCTTAGCCAAATACATTTAAACTCAGTTTTTCACAATTCCTGACATTTAATCCTAGTAAAAATGTCCTGTCTTAGGTCAGTTAGGATCACCACTTTATTTTAAGAATGTGAAATGTCAGAATAATAGAGAGAATGATTTATTTCAGATTTAATTTATTTCATCACATTCCCAGTGGGTCAGAAGTGTACATACACTCAATTAGTATTTGGTAGCATTGCCTTTAAATTGTTTAACTTGGGTCAAACGTTTCGGGTAGCCTTCCACAAGCTTCCCACAATAAGTTGGGTGAATTTTGGCCGCCCGTTCCTCCTGACAGAGCTGGTGTAACTGAGTCAGGTTTGTAGGCCTCCTTGCTCGCACACGCTTTTTCAGTTCTGCCCACAAATCTTCTATAGGATTGAGGTCAGGGCTTTGTGATGGCCACTCCAATACCTTGACTTTGTTGTCCTTAAGCCATTTTGCCACAACTTTGGAAGTATGCTTGGGGTCATTGTCCAATTGGAAGACCCATTTGCGACCAAGCTTTAACTTCCTGACTGATGTCTTGAGATGTTGCTTCAATATATCCACATAATTTTCCTACCTCATGATATTTTGCTATCTAAGTGCACCAGTCCCGCCTGCAGCAAAGCACCCCCATAACATGATGCTGCCATCCTCGTGCCTCACGGTTGGGACTGTGTTCTTCGGCTTGCAAGCCTCCCTCTTTGTCCTCCAAACATAGTGATGGTCATTATGGCCAAACAGTTCTATTTTTGTTTCATCAGACCAGAGGACATTTCTCCAAAAAGTACAATCTTTGTTCCTATTTGCAGTTGCAAACCGTAGTCTGGCTTTTTTATGGCTTCGTCTATGCTGAGCAGCTTTTCAGGTTATGTCGATATAGGACTCGTTTTACTGTGGATACAAATACTTTTGTATCTGTTTCCTCCAGCACCTTCACAAGGTCCTTTGCTGTTGTTCTGGGATTCATTTTCACCTTTCGCACCAAAGTACGTTCATCTCTAGGAGATAGAACGTGTCTCCTTCCTGAGCGGTTTGACGGCTGCGTGGTCCCATGGAGTTTATACTTGCGTACTATTGTTTGTACAGATGAACGTGGTACCTTCAGGCATTTGGAAATTGCCCCCAAGGCTGAACCCGACTTGTGGAGGTCTACAACTTTTTTTTCTGAGATCTTGGCTGATTTCTTTTGATTTTCCCATGATTTCAAGCAAAGAGGCACTGAGTTTGAAGGTACTCCTTGAAATACATCCACAGCTACACCTCCAATTGACTCAAATGATTAGCCTATCAGAAGCTTCTAAAGCCATGACATCATTTTCTGGAATTTTCCAACTGGTTCATACTTGGGAGCAATTTCCAAATGCCTGAAGGCACCACGGTCATCTGTACAAACAATAGTACGTAAGTATAAACTCCATGGGACCAAGCAGCCGTCATACCGCTCAGGAAGGAGAAGCGTTCTGTCTCCTAGAGATTAATGTACTTTGGTGCGAAAAGTGCAAATCAATCACAGAACAACAGCAAAGGACCTTGTTAAGATGCTGGAGGAAACAGGTACAAAATAATCTATATCCACAATAAAACGAGTCCTATATCGACATAACCTGAAAGGCCGCTCAGTAAGGAAGAAGCCACTGCTCCAAAACCACAAAAAAAGCCAGACTACGGTTTGCAACTGCACATGGGGGAAAATATCTTACTTTTTGTCCTCAGGTCTGATGAAACAAAAATAGAACTCTTTGGCCATAATGACCATCGTATGTTTGGAGGAAAAAGGGGGAGGCTTGCAAGTCAAAGAACACAGTCCGAACTGTGAACCATGGCGGTGGCAGCATCATGTTGTGGGGGTGCTTTGCTGCAGGAGGGACTGGTGCACTTCACAAAATAGATGGCATTATGAGGAAGAAAATGTATGTGGATGTATTGAAACAACATCTCAAGACATCAGTCAGGAAGTTAAAGCTTGGTCGCAAATGGGTCTTCCAAATGGACATCGACCCAAGCATACTTCCAAAGTTGTGGCAAAATGGCTTAAGGACAACAAAGTCTACCCGAAACGTTTGACCCAAGTTAAACAATTTAGAGGCAATGCTGCCAAATACTAATTGAGTGTATGTAAACTTCTAACCCACTGGGAATGTGATGAAAGAAACAAAAACTGAAATAAATCCTTCTCTCTACTATTATTCTGACATTTCACATTCTTAAAATAAAGTGGTGATCCTAACTGACCTAAGACAGGACATTTTTACTAGGATTAAATGTCAGGAATTGTGAAAAACTGAGTTTAAATGTATTTGGCTAAGGTGTATGTAAACTTCCGACTTCAATTTGTATATACTATATACAGTACCCGTCAAAAGTTTGGACACACCTACTCATTCATTGGTTTTTCTTTATTTTTACTATTTTCCACACTGTAGAATAATAGTGAATGCATCAAACTATGAAATAACACATTTGGAATGCATATTCATTTTATAAATAGGCCCATTTAATTTTGTCTGCCTTGCAGTTCTAAATAAAATTGAATATTTTTTGCTAGATGAAGGCAAGGCCATAAGCAAATAGGTAAACTAGGATATGACTAAAGAGTTAATCAGGGTGATTTTTCCACAAATAGACAGGTATTTTCTTTTCCACGGTAGCAAGATCTTATTTATTTTTGCTTATTTTCTATTAAAATGTATTGTACTGAGATAATGTCTTTCTTTCGAGATATGAATACCGAGTATGTCCACTTCACCTTCAGACCATTTTATTGGTGAACTACATGGTAATGTATAAGTTCTATTCTTCTGTGGCCCAGTACGTAATATAACACTTAGCATAATTTAGTTGTACTCCAGAGAGGTTAGAACAATTATCTAGATCCTCTATGAGGCTGTGGAGGGATCCAAATTGTGTATTTAAAAGAGAACATGAATCTGTACTTGCCAGTAACTGTACTTGCCAGTAACCATAGATCACATTTGTAATGTTTTCCCTTCGCATTAAGCTGTAGCAATGTAAAAATATGTACACGTGATTTGTATACAGTGATTGTGTTCAACCAAAGCTGTGACGTAAACATGATCTAAAATACTGTGCTGAATTGACCTCAACTTCAGTCAACAGAATAATTCCAATACAGAGATTTGGATATTGAAATCAGTAGTTCTGGGGGCATAGCAGGTCTATGGCAAAGGCAAGGGTAGGAAGTCTCAGTATTAGCCTCTGCATGGACGTTTGCAGTCAGATACAGTGTCAGTTGAAGTCCCCTGAGATTGTCATTATTATGCTTGCGCTCAGCCGCCGCTTGTCAGTTTTGTCAAATACATCAGGGAAAACCTTTCTCGAGCATTCGTCTAACATGTCACTGGGGAGTGGAATCTGATGAGTTGAACTTGAGGTAAAAGCATATTTATGCAAAACATATACATATATACAGTAAATATAGCGTGGGGAGAGGAAAAGGGATGCATTGTGTGGACACAATGTCATTGTGGATTTGATCATTATGCATGTGGGAAGATAATAAGGAAAATATGTGACCTTACATTAAATTAACTGACCTCCAACCAGGTAAACCTCTTAACTCGCCTTGGTGTATGCTACAGTAGGCTACGCAAGATGAATTGATGGGGCTGTTACAAAATGATTTATCTCCTGGACTTGGTCAAAGTCAGTGGTGTAAAGTACCTAAGTAAAAATACTTCTAAGTACTACTTTAGTAGGTTTTATGGGTATCTGTGCTTTACTTTACTATTTATATTCTTGACAACTTTTACTTTTACTTCTCTACATACCTAAAGAAATGTTTTTACTTTTTACTCCACACATTTTATCTGACACCCCAAAATACTTGTTACATTTTGAATGCTTAGCAGGACAGGCAAATGGTCCAATTCACACACTTATCAAGAGAACATCCTTGGTCATCCCTATTGCCTCAACACACATGCTTCGTTTTTTGTAAATAATGTCAGAGTGTTGAAGTGTGCCCCTGGCTATCCGTAGAAATACATTTAAAAAATAAGAAAATAGTGCCGTCTGGCTTGCTTAATAAAAGGAATTTTGATACTTACATATATTTTAGCAATTACATTTACTTTTCATACTGAAGTATATTTAAAACCAAATTCCTTTAGACTTTTACTCACGTAGTATTTTACTGTGTGACTTTCACTTTTACTTGAGTCATTTTCAATTAGGGTCTCTTTCCTTTTACTCAAGTATTACAATTGGGTACTTTTTCCACCCCTGTTCAAAGTGAAACTAATCTGAATAGCTGAAGTGAGTAATGTACATTTTTGTTAGTTTTTTCAAACCATTGCGTAATTACCATACAGGATTTACATACTGGCATGACAAAGAGCTTAAAAGAGTTTAGGCCTAGGTTTGCTCCAATTCAATAATGTTTCAAAGATTGAACAACATTAAAGATTACCCTCTCTCAGTATCAAGATAATATTATCAGACCCCTTCACATTTATTGTGTTACTAAGTGGGATTAACATTTATTTAAATGTAATTTTTCGTCAACAATCTACACAAAATACTCTAATGTCAAAGTGGAATAAACTTTTTTAAAGATTAATACATATGTATTAACTAAAATACACTGAGTGTACAAAACATTAGGCACACCTTCCTAATATTGAGTTGCATGCCCCTTTGCCCTCAGAAAAGAGCGTTGAGGCATGGACTCTACAAAGTGTTTAAAGCATTCCACAGGGATCCTGGCCCATGTCGACTCCAATGCTTCCCACAGTTGTGTCAAGTCGGCTGGATGTCGTTTGGGTGGTGGGAAACTGTTGAGCAAGAAAAACCCAGCAGCTTTGCAGTTCTTGACATAAACCGGTGAACCTGGCACCTATCCCATTCAAAAGCACTTAAATCTGTTGTCTTGTCCATTCACCCTCCAAATGGCACACATACACAATCCAAGTCTCAATTGTCTCAAGGCTTCAAAATCAATCTTTAACCTGTCTCCTCCCCTTTATCTACGCTGATTGAAATGGATTTAACAAGTGACATCAATAAGGGATCATCGCTTTCACCTGGATTCACGTGGTCAGCCTATGTTATGGAAACAGCAGGTGTCCCTTATGTTTTGTCCACCCAGTATATAGTCGTTGAATAAGTATTCAGCCCCTTTGTTTAGGCAAGCCTAAATTAGTTTATGAGTAAAATGTGGCTGAACAAATCACATAATAAGTAATATGGACTCTGAAATAAAAGCGGTTGCCATGATTTTTTTATGACTAATCCTTCCTCTGTCCCCCATACAAACAACATATGTTAGGTCCCTCAGTCAAGTATTGCATTTCAAGCACAGATTCAACTACAAAGACCAGGGAGCTTTTCGAAAGCCTCATAAAGAAGGGCAGTTATTGGTAGATCGGTAACAATAACAAATCAGACATTAAATATCTCTTTAAGCATGGTCAAGTTAATAATTATTCTGTGGATTATGTATTAAAACACCCCGACACATCAAAGATACAGTCGGCCTTCTGAACTGAGCTGCAGGACAGGAATGAAACTGCTCAGGGATGTTATCATGAGGCCATTGGGGATTTTAAAACAGCTACAGAATTCAATCGCTGTGATGGGAGAAAACAACATTGTAGTGACTCCACAGTAATAACCTAAACGACAGAGTGAAAAGAAGAATAAAAATATACAGAGTAAAAATATTCCTAAACATCTTCTATGTAACAATGCACTAAAGTAATACTGTAAAAAAAAACACGGCAAAGGAATACAGTTTTTGGCCTACTTGCAAAGCCTCATGTTTGGGGAAAATTCAATACAACACATTACTGAGTAACTGCCTCCTTATTTTCAAACATGGTTTTGGCTGCATCATGGTATGGGTATGCTTGTAATCGTTAAGGACTGGGGAGTTTTTCAGGATAAAAAAGAAATGTAATGGAGCAAAGCACAGGAAAAATCCTAGAGGAGAAGCTGCTTCAGTCTGCTTTACAACAGACATTAGGAGAGGAATTCACCTTTCAGTAGGACAATAACCTACAACACAAGGCCAAATCTACACTGGAGTGGCTTACCAAGAAGACAGTGAATGTTCCTGAGTGGCCAGTTTTGACTTTTGCTTTAAAATCTGCTTTATAATCTATAGCAAGACTTGGAAATTGCTGTCTAGCCATGATACCCAACATCATGGACAAATATTGCACAAGCCAGGTGTGCAAACTAAGATTTTAGAAACTTATCCAGAAAGATTCACAGCTGTAATTGCTGCAAAAGGTGTTCCCAACATGTATTGGCTCAGGGAGCTGAATACTTATGTAACAACTATATTTTAGTTAATCAATTTGTATTAATATTTAAAAAATATTATAATATTTCTTCCACTTTGACATTACATTGTAGTTTGTGTAGATTGCTGCCAAAAAATGACAATTAAGTTATTTTTTATCCCACTTTGTAATACAATAAAATGTGAAAATATCCAAAAGGTCTGAATACGTTTGCAAGGCACTGTATCTAAGCTATTGTAATGGACTTGGGCCTGAGTGTAGCATGAACCAAAGTGTAGCATGCCTGAGAGTATGACGCTGATTATACTGTATATGATGTGCAGCGAACTAAAGTTACTGCCCGAGCAGCTGTGAGAAGTGAGGAATGATAGAGAGGAGGGAGGGACAGAGAGAGAGGGAGAAAGAAAGAAAAAGAGAGATACTGTAGTGTGTGTGAGAGAGAGAGACTGAAAGAAACAGACAAGCTAGCTAAAGGCTCTTGCGATAGACACCTTGACAGCCGCATGATCAATTCCAAGCAAGCCTAATCTAAGTGCCAGATCACAGCAAAGTGCCATAATTTAGCATTCAAAGTGCCATAATTTAGCACATGTGCCAAAAGACAAAGCCCCAGCACAACACAGTCCTACCACAACTGTCCCGTCTGTGACCGCACACACATAAACACAAGCAAAGTCAAAGTCTTTTTGCCTCTGATGTTTGGATGAAAAGCAGTTGGTGCCTACAAGGGAGGACCTTTGTGACAGAGACGTACAACTCGCGCAGATTATAAAAGACTACTAGTGCGACTGCTAGCCGTCAGATCCAAAACACAATGCATATTGGTCTCATTACATAGGCCTCCTTTGAAAGGGAGTTTGAAAATGAATTTCATGCCTGATTTAAAACATCCCGGCGCATGAGTGCACCTATGGCTGATATTATAAACATCCGCTGCTTAATCTCTTTCCCCCGGTTTCCGAGTTCCAAAGGAGAGAGAGGGGGAATTAACTATTTTTAAGGCATAAAACATAATGTCAGGTGGCTAAGATGACTGGCAGGTTTATTCTGATGAGGTTTTTTCCACAGTGACTTGTCATGCCAGGGCACAGCTATGGGAGCCCGATTGGCCCCCGCCTCATTTAAATGGTACCTTCAAATAGACAGGCCCCGCCATTTCATATTCACTAAGCGAGAATATTAAGCAACTGCAATACAGTCCTGCTTTCCACAGAGAGAAAGAAATGTGATGATTGCCTATGTTTAAAAAAATCTGGAAGTATTTAATGCTTGTCGTCCCTTTACTAAGGTTCAGAGCAGCTATTTACTCAATGTGCCGACCGAGTCGGGCTAAGCGTTTGTGCAGTTTTCTTGGCAGATGGAGATCCATACGGAAGTGTTCCCGGAAAGGCCTTGAAGCTATTGACTTTTGGAGGTGCACAGCATTACGAGTGAGCGAAGACATCCTGCTAGCCAAACAACAAAGTTTGGCAGCGCTGATTCGTGGCACCAATTTCAATTTGTTGCTATTCCGTCTGTTTGACGCTCCCAAGCTCATTTGCACTTCACTTCTGTTGTGGAAAGCAGTAGGAAGTACAATTAAATAGGAGTAAATAAATATGGCAAATCTGTCCTGAACGTTATTAATCCATAAAGAGGACAGCTACCTTTTAGTTTCAGGCAGTAACATAAAAGGAGTTTAGTTAAGTATGAAAGCTAATGCAATATTCATGGGCATTCGCTGTCCCAAAAACCTTGTAAGATACTTCTTCCCATTGGGCTAGGGTGACCACATGTCCTAGATTGTGCAGGAAGGTCCCACATTTTGGCCCTTTACCCCACAACCCCCCCCCCCAAAATTCTAATTTTATCAACAAATTCAAACACCACCAATAGAAAATAAAATATTGATTTGTCCCGTATTTCAGTCAGACATTCCAGCCTGTCTCTTGCGGTCACGTTGCGCTTATGAAAAAATATACAGTATATCATCAGGATGTGGTACTGGTGATGTTAAACACTTCTCCAATCGTTGTTGAGATTTTATATTCTTTGCAGCGCAAGACAGAACGTAGGCCGATGTCATAGGCCTATCGTCAACCAATCAGATTTCTCAAAACCCTTTTTGGGCTAAATTCCAGCTAAACATGGAGAGGACAGCTCGGCCTCACTACTTACAAAAGCGTGCTTCTGATGAAGAGCTACAAAAGAAAATACATAGCTGTATTAGGCCAAATGCTTGATGGCATCAATCAATCAAATACTATTGCGGCAACATGTCATTCTCTTTTGGTCAAGACAGCATCAGATACGTGGGCTACACATACTGAGACAGAGGAGCGCTGTTTCCCTCGCTCTGATGATTTCTCCGGTGAGATTCAGCCACTTGTGAATTGAAGGAAACAGAGAGACGAAAGATTTATAATTTCTCTTTTTTTATTGGTCAAATATTTGGGGAAGCCTGGCTTCCCTTGGCATCCATGAATACATGCCACTGGCTGAATCAATGTCTTGGAAGAACACAATACTTAATTAGTATTCTACATTACAAAAACAAATATAATAGCATAGTATACTGTTACTCTTACACCAAAAACATCACTTGATTTGTTATGAGATTTTCGGATGGTTGGCTGAATAGTCCAACAAGAAAACTATCATGTGGTGAAAATTCAACAACGCGTGAACGCCGGCTACTAGGCAGAATGTGCTTTGATTTAAACAAAATACAGGGAAGCTATATAGTTTGTTAACACCATCTGCTCTAATTTGCTCATGAAACAGTAATTCAATTGCAAGAAGATCTAAATGAATTTTCGGGTTTCTGCCCACCCCCCAAAAAATGCATATAGGTTACATTGTATCACAAATGTCCTGCAAAATCATTCTGTTGTCCCGCATTTGGGTATTTTAAATGTAGTCACCCTACACTGAGCACACTGTGGTTGAATCAACGTTGTTTCCACATCATGTTTATGAAATTACACTATGGAATAAATGTTGAATTGACTGTTCCCAGTGGGTTGGAACATTCGCAACAATAGGTCTGTGATGGAACACTAAATGTAGCTGTGCTAGCCTTTTATGTCATTCACTTTGTTGTCATCTCACTTCAAACAGTGTTTTTATGTGAAAATGGCTGCTGGTGGCTTTGGAATCACAAATCAAATTGCCAAACACGCACAGATTGTTTCAGATTGCTTAGAGCTTTGATGATGTATAGGGTTTTCAAAAGTTTAGGCTACATACGTTGCCCTGGGGTCTATCAAATCAAATTTGTTACATACCCGGAATACAACAGGTGTTTAGACCTTACCGTATAATGCTTCCTTACAAGCCCTTAAACAACAATGCAGTTCAAGAAATTAAGAGTTAAGAAAGTATTTACAAAAAAAATGTAAGTATCAAATCAAAAAGTATCAAAAGATATTTCCATAACAATAACGAGACTATATACAGGTGTTACCAGTACCGAGTCAATGTGCGGGGGTACAGGTCCGGGTGGCCATTTGATTAATTGTTCAGTAGTTTTATGGCTTGGGGGTAGAAGCTGTTAAGGAGCCTTTTGGTCCTAGACTTGGCCCTCCGGTACTGTTTGCCGTGCGGTAGCAGAGAGAACAGTCTATGACTTGGGTGACTGGGGTATTTGTTGCCATACCAGGTGGTGATGCAACCGGTCAGGATGCTCTCGATGGTTCAGCTGTAGAACTTTTTGAGGATCTGGGGACCCATGCCAAATCTTTTCAGTGTCCTTAGGGGGAAATGGTGTTGTCGTGCCCTCTTCACAACTGTCTTGTTGTGTATGGACCATGATAGTTCATTGGTGATGTGGACATCAAGGAACTTGAAACTTTCGACCCGCTCCACTTCAGACCTATCGATGTTAATGGGGGCCTGTTCTGCCCTCCTTTTCCTATAGTCCACGATCAGCTCACTTTGTCTTGCTCACTTTGAGGGAGAGGTTGATGTCCTGGCACCACACTGCCAGGTCGCTGACTTCCTCCCTATAGGCTGTCTCAATGTTGTCAGCAAACTTAATGATGGTGTTGGAGTCATGCTTGGCCATGCAGTCATGGGTGAACAGGGAGTACAGGAGGGGACTAAGCACGCACTGCTGAGGGGCCCCAGCAGTGTGAGGATTGTAAGACTGTAAGTCGCTCTGGATAAGAGCGTCTGCTCTTGGCCGGTAGGGATATCCTTGTCTCAGTATGTAATAAAATGTATGCACTCTACTGTAAGTCGCTCTGGATAAGAGCGTCTGCTAAATGACTAAAATGTAAATGTAAATGTAAATGAGGATCAGTGTGTCAGATGTGTTGTTACCTATCCTTACCACCTGGGGGCGGCCTGTCAGGAAGTCCAGAATCCAGTTGCAGAGGGAGGTGTTTAGTCCCACGGTCCTTAGCTTACTGATGAGCTTTGTGGGCACTATGGTGTTGAATGCTGAGCTGTAGTCAATGAACAGCATTCTCACATAGGTGTTCCTTTTGTCCAGGTGGGAAAGGGCAGTGTGGAGTGCGATTGATAGTTTCTCTGAGTCTATTAAGTCAACGTAAAGGAACATGGGAGACAAGGTAGTGGTTAGGTAAAGTGGGGCCCTCACACTCAAAGTTCCAACCCATACCGTTAATTGTTGATCTTTAAATTTGACATTTTTCGATCCAAATGACATTTGTTTTAGTATCTGAGTGTGCATGTTCTACCTTATCATAGTTTTTTTTTTTACAGCTCAGCACACATGAAAAGTGTGTTGGATTTCATCTTCCCATAGGCAAGTTACCAGTAACACTGATTTGTCCAAACTTCAGTATACACTGGCTGTACAAAACATTAGGGACACCACCTTCCTAATATTGAGTTGCATCCCTTTTTCCCTCAGAACAGCCTCAACACTCAAACCGGTGCGCCTGGCACCTGCTACCATACCCCGTTCAAAAGCACTTAAATATGTTGTCTTGCCCATTCACCCTCTGAATAGCACACACAGAATCCATGTCTCAGTTGTCTCAAGGCTTAAAAATCTTTCTTTAATTAACCTGTCTCCTCCCCTTCATCTACACTGATTGAAGTGGATTTACAAGTGACATCAATAAGGGATCATAGCTTTCACCTGGATTCACCTGGCCTGTCTACGTCATGGAAAGATTAGGTGTTCCTAATGTTTTGTGCACTCAGTGTAGACATTTACTGTATGTGTAGGCCTCATCAACCACACATTACGTTCTAGAGAAACAATCCGTTTGAGTGCATCAAAATACAGAGCAAAGCACTGCTCTGGCATTCCTTTATTTTCAACTTCAAAATCTGTCTGCCTTTTACGGAATGCTACTTTGACAAATGCCTTATAAATGTCATGCTAAAGTATCAGCCACATAAGACAAACTTTTAGCAAGAAATATGTCTTGATTCAGGCAATGCCTCACATTAATGGGTCCCCACTAGGCCTCAGACCTCCACTTAGCTACTTATACAAGATTCATTTGGAGAGATTAAGTTTTAAGATATGTGGTCTACTTAATCGACCACAGTCTCCCTCTGAGGAAAAATTAGACTGAAGAAACTCCTTTGAACATTTTGACTGTCAAAATGTACTCATTCAATATACGTGCATGCATGTTGCCTCTGGGATATGATTCTATATGTTTACTGATTTTCCAAAATAATTAAATGTAAATGTGATAATTGATTTGTGATGTATGTATATCTACACTTTTATTCCATAATGAACCTTTTTTTTCTGTATTTCAAGTATACAGTACATGCATTTTTTTTTTTTTTCATGGTTTATTCATGTAGATAATCAAATGAACTGCTTTGATATAGCAATTAACCTCGTTAGACTGGTCTTTTCATTTAGCTCCATTCTAGTTCAGTATGACCCAACGTGACTATTGGATCCTTGAGATTTATCTTCAAATGTGTTAACTGTGGGTGGTACAAAATAACATCACTGATAACAAAACGTTAAAAGTGCACTTAGCTGCTCTTTCTAGTGGAAGATTATATTACACAATTATATTTTTACAAATAATTAATATCATCATAATTCATATAATCTTTTTCAATTCCATTACCACATATTGTTTGATGCTGCTTGATTTTGAATCCCCTCGAGGGAGCAACATTTACTTCAATTAGAGACTATTATGCTCTAATGTGCAATTGCTTATTAGAAATTAAAAGGCAATTTCACAAAAGGGAAACCAGCATGCCCACAATCTGTGCTTTAAAATGTTACATGCTTTCAATGTTCATTTACAGTACTTTCTGTCAGAATCAGCCAAACGTGAGCATTTACTGTTAGTCCAAACATGGAAAAGGTCTTTGCCTTTCCTGTTTGATGACCATATCAGCAGGTCAATTGATAGGCATTTTGTTCGTCTTGTTGATGGAGGGTTTGCTAAGGACTGTTCTAATTTGTAGGCAATTGGTCTTCCTAACCTTCCATCAAGGTGAAGTCAAGGTGAAATCATCCAGGTAAAAATTGTAATAGGGACCGGTTAAGAACAAATGAAGAATAATTACTCTACTTGAGGTTTCGCTCACACTTGAATGAATTGACTAAGAGGAATTGCAAGAGGTAGCTACTCTGTTACCATCGCAGCCAAAGGGGAGATATGATTTAAGGATCCCTCATGACTGCACCTCAGTACCGGTGCGTTGTGGCCATCTGCAAGAAGACGTTTCTAGTACAGGTTGAGGTGGATTTTGAGGAGAGGATAGTTGAAGCCAATCAGATGATGACTTGCTTACTCTCAGAGAGATCTCTGGGGAATGAGCGCCATCATCTCTCAAGTCGCAGAGACGACATTAAGCTTTCAATTGGTGCCTCGTCTGAAGTTTCTCTTTTTATTTGGTGAAAGTTATTTCAGCTTCGACACAATATTCTGTGTGTGTGTGTGTGTCTGTGTGTATACGTTTGCCTGTGTCTGCATGCGTGCATCACTGAAGCCACATGAGCATAGAGGCTGCCATGGGAGGGATACTTCTGAGCCGAAGACTCATTGCACAATGATCAGCAAGAAGTATCACTGCCTATTGCTGGGTGGCTAAATCCATTTTTAGCAGATTACCTACTATACCGAGGGTCTCTAACCTCCTGGTCACCCACTTAATAAGCTCAGGGCTGTTTAGCCACTGCAAACTGACAACAAGGCAGAAAGGTGACATAGCCTCTGGCAACTATGTCCCAGCTCTCTTACAGTATAGCCTACAGTATATTGCCTCCTTGGAGAGAATGGAAAGGGCAGGTGCAGGTTCCAAATGATGTAGTTACCAAACAGCCCACTGGGCACAGACATCCCCCCCCATCTGCCAGACAAAAAATACGTGGTCTACTTGTCTTATGTTTCTGTCTCGTTTCTGCTTTGTCATGGTGCAATTGAAAGTCAATTGTACACCGCTTAGCTACGTGGTTTTAGTTTTAGTTTTTTTACAAAATAGACTTAACTTCTGCATCCAACAATTTCCATGATCTACCTACATTTCTGCACATTGGCACTAGTTATTCGGTCATGGGATAAAGAGTCGGGTCCATAATTACTGGCACACTTGATAAAGATGAGCAAAAAAGACAAAGAAAAAAAATACTGTGCTAAGAGAAAGAGATTTTGTCTAACAAGTAATAAAATAAATATAAAAAAGACAGGGGTCAAATGTATTGGCACCACTGTTTTCAATACTCCAGCGCCCTCCCCTTGTGAGGATAATGGCCTTTTTCAAAAAGATTTTGTAAGATTGGAAAACATGTTGACAGCAGTGGATGAGGGAGGACGATTTTCTTTTTATGAGCATGATTTCTTTTTTTATATACAGTACCAGTCAAAAGTTTGGACACACCTACTCATTCAAAGGTTTTTCTTTTTACTATTTTCTACATTGTAGAATAATAGTGAAGACATCAAAACTATGAAGTAACACATATGGAATCATGTACTGTAGTAACTAAAAAAGTGTTAAACAAATCAAAATATATTTTATGTCTTAGATTGTTCAAAGTAGCCACCCTTTGCCTTGATGACAGCTTTGCACACTCTTGGCTTTCTCTCAACCAGCTTCACCTGGAATTCTTTTCCACCATCCTTGATGGAGTTCCCACATATGCTGAGCATGTGTTGGCTGCTTTTCCTTCACTCTGCGGTACAACTCATCCCAAACCATCTTAATTGGGTTGAGGTCGGGTGATTATGGAGGCCAGTTCATCTGATGCAGCACTCCATCACTCTCCTTATTGGTCAAATAGCCCTTACACAGCCTGGAGGTGTGTTGGGTCATTGTCCTGTTGAAAAACAAATGATAGTCCCACTAAGCGCAAACCAGATGGGATGGTGTATAGCTGCAGAATGCTGTGGAAGCCATGCTGGTTAAGTGTGCCTTGATTCCTAAATAAATTGCAGACAGTGTCACCAGCAAAGCACCCTCACACCATCACACCACCTCCTCCATTCTTCATGGTGGGAAGAAAACATGCGTAGATCATCTGTTCACCTACTCTGCATCTCACAAAGACATGGCGGTTGAAACTAAAAACTCAAATTTGGACTGATCAGACCAAAGGACAGATTTCCACCGGTCTAATGTCCATTGCTCGTGTTTCTTGGCCCAAGCAAGTCTCTTATTCTTATTGGTGTCCTTTAGTAGTGGTTTCTTTGCAGCAATTCAACCATGAACCATATGAAGACTCATATCAAACATCTCCAATCCAAAATCAAAGCAAGAATCGGCTTTCTATTCCGCAACAAAGCCTCCTTCACTCACGCCGCCAAACTTACCCTAGTAAAACTGACTATCCTACCGATCCTCGACTTCGGCGATGTCATCTACAAAATAGCTTCCAATACTCTACTCAGCAAACTGGATGCAGTTTATCACAGTGCCATTCGTTTTGTTACTAAAGCACCTTATACGACCCACCACTGCGACCTGTATGCCCTAGTCGGCTGGCCCTCGCTACATGTTCGTCGTCA
Source organism: Salvelinus sp. IW2-2015 (assembly GCF_002910315.2). Taxonomy (NCBI): domain Eukaryota; kingdom Metazoa; phylum Chordata; class Actinopteri; order Salmoniformes; family Salmonidae; genus Salvelinus; species Salvelinus sp. IW2-2015. The sequence goes on along the minus strand of NC_036860.1, from coordinate 32,558,361 downwards.
GACCCACTGGCTCCAGGTCATCTACAAGGCTATGCTAGGTAAAGTGCCGCCTTATCTCAGTTCACTGGTCACGATGGCTACACCCACCCGCAACACGCGCTCCAGCAGGTGTATCTCACTGATCATCCCTAAAGCCAAAACCTCATTTGGACGCCTTTCCTTCCAGTTCTCTGCTGCCTGCGACTGGAACGAATTGCAAAAATCTCTGAAGTTGGAGACTTTTATCTCCCTCAACAACTTTAAAAATCTGTTATCCGAGCAGCTAACCGATCGCTGCAGCTGTACATAGTCCATCTGTAAACTACCCACCCAATTTACCTACCTCACCCCCCATACTGCTTTTATTTATTTACTTTTCTGCTCTTTTGCACACCCAGTATCTCTTCTTGCACATGATCATCTGATGATTTATCACTCCAGTGTTAATCTGCTAAATTGTAATTATTCGATTTATTGCCTACCTCATGCCTTTTGCACACATTGTATATAGATTCTCTTTTTTTCTACCATGTTATTGACTTGTTTATTGTTTACTCCATGTGTAACTCTGTGTTGTCTGTTCACACTGCTATGCTTTATCTTGGCCAGGTCGCAGTTGCAAATGAGAACTTGTTCTCAACTAGCCTACCTGATTAAATAAAGGTGAAAAAAAAAATGAAAAAAAGAAAATGAAGGCCTGATTCACGCAGTTTCCTCTGAACAGTTGATGTTGAGATGTGTCTGTTACTTGAACTCTGTGAAGCATTTATTTGGGCTGCAATTTCTGAGGCTGATAACTCTAATGTACTTATCATGTAAACTGTATTATTGTTTCACTATTTTATTTTTCTGAAATTCACTTAGGAGGGTGGTCCTCCCCTTCCTCCTCTGAGGAGCCTCCACTGGTTGTGAGGGATCTTAGACCATTCCTCCATACAGAATCTTTCTAGATCCTTGATATCTTTCGTATGCTCTTATGGACTGCCCTCTTCAATTCTAACCACAGGTTTTCAATGGGGTTCATGTCCGGAGACTGAGATGGACGTGGTAAATTAACCATTTCTTTGTGGATTTTGATTAGCGCTTGGGATTATTGTCTTGCTGGAAGATCCACTTGCGCCCGATTGAGGTACTTTTCTGCATATGCTTCTATGTGTCAATGCCAAACAACTCTATTTTCATGTCGTCCTTGACTTTCCCATTCTCACAACAAGAAATTAAGTGTTTGAATATCTAAACAAAGTACTGCGAGAAGAATGAGGAGAAGGCTTGAGCTCAGTCCAAAGTTAGTTGTGAGACGTATAAACTCTGGCTACAAGATTAGCAAAAGGAAATGTTTGAACATGACAAACGAAGGAATTAATTGGGGTTCTGAACATACTGTAAAGAAGGCTTGCTTTCAATAAACAGTGTTCAATCTAACATATTTTATTTGTGAACAAGAACATGACCATACTGTACATACATACACTACGGAAGAAAGATGTTACGACACAACGTCAATAAATGCCTGTATTTTGCTTGCAAGACAATTACTGTTTTCCGATAAAGTTTTCCATGATTATCATACATAGCTACAATAATCACAATAACCTCATTTGTTTTCATTTAGAAAACAAACACTGCTATACCACACATTAAATATTGATCAACGTTAATGTATGAAGAGAGGAAAATGTTTTACTTTCAAAAATATCCTTGGCCCTGGCTTTTGTTCTGTTCTAGACATCCTCTCATTTGGGCCTGGAATTTCCCGGATTGAAAGAGTTTGCTTTGTCAATGACATTGTTCACTTTACTACCTACCATAATAGGCAGCATATTGAAACAGACTTGACTATGTAATTGAGGCCAGAAATTGCTTTTTAAATATCAGCTTCAAACACCAGTACAATAAACACGCATACTGCAAATTATCTGCTTGCTACGTGTACTCCTTTATCATACAGAGGAGTGCACTTAGCTGTGTTTTGAAAAATGTCCAGCTCGCCCAATTAAAATTCTCTCTCATTGTTGCTTGCAGTCCATAAAAACATTTGATTGCAGTTGGACTATTGTGAAGTCTCTTATCATGAATGATGGTCATAATGATTCCCAGATCTTACATTTACATTTTTCATCATAAATAGTGTAGTCTAACTGATCCAGTGTAGGGAGAATAGTATAAGGAATAGCATGTCAAACATAGTGATGACTAAAATAATTCTGAACCCTCCCAACTCTAATTCCACTGAGACTCAGTCTGACATGGTTATGCTCAATGACATTCGTGCACTGTTTTGTGGTCATTAAAACTGATAGAATGTTATTGTTACTACTGCTCAGAGAAAATAAATCTACGTTTACAGTGCAATAAAACCCTCTTGAAAAGCAATACAATAAGATAGCGCCAATAGAGATGGCAGCTTCGCTTCTTCTTTTATGAATTATTTCTTACATTGTTAGCCCAGAAAACCTGAAGTGTTATTACATACAGCCGGGAAGAACTATTGGATATCAGAGAGACGTCAACTTACCGGCACAACCAGCACAACGATCAGGAATACAACTTTCCCAAAGCAGATCCTTTGTCTGCACCTCCCAGGATATTCGAACTGATTCCAGAGGCCAACCCAAAACAATTCCACCGGAGGAGAGGGTGCCAGAGCGGTCTTCAAGTGAGGCTTCCGATGCGCACACACCACCCACCGCTTCAGAGTATATTACTCGCTAATGTACAGTCCCTAGTTAACAAAGTTGACGAAATTAGGGCAAGAGTTGCTTTCCAAAGAGATATCCGGGATCGTAACATGCTCTGTTTCACGGAATCATGGCTAGCTTGGGACATGCTGTCAGGATTTTCAGTGCATTGCGCCGACAGGAATAAACGACACATGGTGTAATTGTAACAACATACAGGAGCTCAAGTCCTTTTGTTCACCTGACCTAGAATTCCTCACAATCAAATGCCGACCGTATTATCTCCCAAGAGAACTCTCCTCCGTTATTGTCACAGCCGTGTATATCCCCCCGCAAGCGGATACCAAGATGGCCATCAAGGAACTTCACTGGACTTTATGCAAACTGGAAATCATATATCTTGAGGCTGCATTTATTGTGGCCTGGGATTTTGACAAAGCTAATTTGAGAACAGGGCTACCTAAATTCTATCAGCATATCGATTACAGTACACGAGCGAGTAACACGCTCGACCATTGCTACTCTAACTTCCGCGATGCATATAAGGCCCTCCCCCGCTCTCCTTTTAAAGAATCTGACCATTACTCCATCTTGTTGCTCCCCTCCTATAGGCAGAAACTAAATCAGGAATTGCCCGTGCTTAGGTCTATCCAACGCTGGTCTGATCAATCGGATTCCACTCTTCAAGATTGCTTCGATCACGTAGACTGGGATATGTTCCGGGTAGCCTCAGATAACAACATTAAAGTATACGCTGACTCGGTGAGTGAGTTTATAAGGAAGTGTATAGGGGATGATGTACCCTCTGTGACTATTAAAACCTTCCCTAACCAGAAACTGTGGATTGATGGCTGCATTCGCACAAAACTGAAAGGACGTACCACCGCATTTAATCATAGCAAGGCAACTGAGAATATGGCCAAATACAAACAGTGTAGTTATTCCCTCCATAAGGCAATCAAACAAGCAAAGTGTCAGTATAGAGACAAAGTGGAGTCGCAATTCAACGGCTCAAACACGAGACGTATGTGGCAGGGTTTACAGACAATCACGGATTACAAAAAGAAAACCAGACCCGTCGCAGACAAATTAAACAACTTCTTTGCGTGCTTTGGGGACAATACAGTGCCACCGACTTGAACCACTACCAAACACTGTGGGCTCTCCTTCACCGTGGCCGACGTGAGTAAAACATTTAAACGGCATCCCTAGAGCATGCTCAGACCAGCTGGCTGGTGTGTTTACGGACATATTCAATCAATCTCTATCCCAGTCTGCTGTCCCGACATGCTTCAAGATGTCCACCTATGTTCCTGTTCCCAAGAAAGCCAAGGTAACTGAACTAAATGACTATCACCCCGTAGCACTCACTTCGGTCATCATAAAGTGTTTTGAGAGACTAGTCAAGGATCATATCACCTCCACCCTACCTGTCACCCTAGACCCACTTCAATTTGCTTACCGCCCCAATAGGTCAACAGACGATGCAATCGCCATCACACTGCACAATGCCCTATCCCATCTGGACAAGAGGAATACCTTATCCAAGATGGCGTAGGAGTCGGACATGTATTTTGTCTTGTCCCGTCTTGTCCCATGTAAATATAGTTTTCTTCCTCATTTTTTTTTGCCTTAACTCCCTACTCTTTTACATTTGCACACACTGTACATAGATTTTTTCTATTGTGTTATTGACTGTACGTTTGTTTATGTGTAACTCTGTGTTGTTTTTGTCGCACTGCTTTGCTATATCTTGGCCAGGTTGCAATTGTAAATGAGAACTTGTTCTCAACTGGCCTACATGGTTAAATAAAGGTGAAATTAAAAAAATATATTTAAAAAATGTAAGAATGCTGTTCATTGACTACAGCTCAGCATTCAACACCATAGTACCCTCCAAACTCATCATTAAGCTTGAGGCCCTGGGTCTTGACCCCGCCCTGTGCAACTGGGTCCTGGACTTCCTGACGGGCCGCCCCCAGGTGGTGAAGGTAGGAAGCAACATCTCCACTCCGCTGATCATCAACACTGGGGCCCCACAAGGGTGCATTTTCAGCCCCCTCCTGTACTCTCTGTTCACCCACGACTACGTGGCCATGCACGCCTCCAACTCAATCATCAAGTTTGCAGACGACACAACAGTGGTAAGCTTGATTACCAACAATGACGAGACAGTCTACAGGGAGGAGGTGAGGGCCCTCGGAGTGTGGTGTCAGGAAACTAATCTCTAACTCAATGTCAGCAAAACAAAAGAGATGATCGTGAACTTCAGGAAACAGCAAAGGGAGCACCCCCCTATCCACATCAACTGGACAGCTGTGGAGAAGGTGGAAAGTTTAAAGTTCCTCGGTGTACTTATCAGTGACAAACTGAAATGGTCCACGCACACAGACAGTGTGGTGAAGAAGGCGCAACAGCGCCTCTTCAACCTCAGGAGGCTGAAAAAATGTGGCTTGTCACTGAAAACCCTCACTAACTTTTACAGGTGCACAATCGAGAGCGTCCTATTGGGCTGTATCATCGCCTGGTATGGCAACTGCTCTCCAGGACACCTACAACAACCTGCCCTCCAGGACACCTACAACACCCGGTGTCACAGGAAGGCAAAAAAGATCATCAAGGACAATAACCACCCGAGCCACTGCCTGTTCACCCCGCTTTTACCCAGAAGGCGAGGTCAGTACAGGGGCATCAAAGCTAGGACAGAAAGATTGAAAAACAGCTTCTATCTCAAGGCCATCAGATTGTTAAACAGCCATCACTAGCACAGACAGGTGGCTGCCTACCTACAGACTTGATATCATTGGCCACGTTAATTAATGGAACACTTGTCACTTTAATAATGCCACTTTAAGAATGTTACATATCTCACATTACTTTTCTCATTTGTATATACTGTATACTACACTATCTATTGCATCTTAGCCGCTCTGTCACTGTTCATCCATATATTTTATATTTATATATTCTTATCCCATTCCTTTTCTAGATTGTGTGTTTTAAGTTTTGTTGTTGAATTTGTTAGATATTAGGTTTTATTGTGGAAATGTTAGATATTACCTGTTAGATACTGCTGCACTGTCGGATCTAGAAGCATAAGCATTTCGCTACACTCGCAATAACATCTGCTAACTATGTGTATGTGACCAATAACATTTGATTTGATTTGAGGAAGCTTCCGAGCTAGGAGCCTTGACTTTAAAATGGTTTGCTATTTATTTTCATTTTCTACAGGCCTCTTCCACAAAGGTAACAACAAAAAATGATTATGAGCAACAGTTCACAAGGAGAGTCACACTCCCCTTCTCTCTACGTATCTCCACACCCCATATTTGAACTTCTAAACAAAGTAAGGCAAAGCGAAAATCTGCAGTAATTCTAATTGATCCCAAGAACATAAAAGCTCATAATGATAACCGCTATTGTCAAGATTAGCTTTTGAAGAAAGCCCTCCCCCTCTTTTCTCATTTCTTAGTTAGTATTCTTCTCTTGTCTCACTTCGTTGGATGTGAACTAAATTCAAATCCTCATAATTTAATAAAAAACATTGAGATTAGCTGGTGCTCTGACCAATTCAAATGAATTCCACTCTCGATGATGGCAATCTGAAGTATTTTTAATATGCAGTGCCGATCCCGACTCTGAAGAGTGATCAATAATTAAACAGTGCTAAATTCCCATACTAATGACTTTTTATTGATCATATTTGGGCAGACTAATTATCATGTAAGATATTTGCCCAGAAACAACAGCCGATTCATATTAAAATGAGGGGGATAGAAGGGAAGATAAATAGAGGGTTAAAACTGTTCCCCATCAAAGGATGGAAAATTGACAGGCTAACAAATCCTCAACAAAACATATGGATGTTATGTCACCAACCAGACAAACTACAAGTTGTGGAATAGAGCACCATAGTGTATTTTCCCTCCATATGACAAGACCTTAGATGCCATAACAAAGTGGAAAGGGCAATAAGGTTCCAAATAACAGTATTCTCTCTGTTGGAATGTTTCCTTCACATTTCATACAGCTTGCTTGCTTCTGACTGTCTTCCACAGAGGAACATTTCACCCGGAGAGAGTTTTTAAAGGGCTCTATATTCACAGATACAGTACTTTACAGAAATATACATGTTGTCTACTGTTTTGTCGTAAAAGCTCACTAGCCTTATGTTTACCACCCTTACATCATCAGAGACCTGTCAAGTCGTGTTGGATACACTAGCAGAGCAGTTATCTTCCTGCCGCATATTAGAAACAGCCTTTTAAAACTGCCTGATAAGTGGCAAAATAGCGAAAAGCAATTTAAGGGTATAATTTCCTGTGAAGACGTCTGCAGTGTTTTCCTTCATATCATGTATGTGTGCTTATGTCAAAGCCCAAATGAGAATCATAGTTAGTAGGGTTAAATGCTCCAGTACATTAATTCACAAGTTTTTTTTTTTATGGAGCCCTGTAGTTACCCTGGCCTTGAAATATCTTAACACATGCCTGGTGTGCCTTCTTTGTTATATAATCTTGATGTCCAGGGGCCCTATGTATCAAGCTTCTCAGAGAAGGAATGCTGAACTAGGATCAGGTCCCCCCTGTCCTTGTAATCTTAAAAATGGTGATCTAAAAGGCAAAACTGATAATAAATCAGCAATCCCACACTTGATACATATGGCCCCTGGTCCTGAGAACACAGAACAGTGGTCCTGGTCTGGCTGAGTGCCTAGGTCTGGTTCTTGGCACCTGCTGTTCTAGTCTTGGTTAATGGTTTCAGAAAATACCATAGTCTTAGGCATTTCTCAACTCATGTGGTACCAGTGCATCACGTGTCAGCATTATTGGCTCAATTATGACACAACACAAGAGTCAGTATAATGTGAGAGCTGTTTGGGCATGCAATGACTAACAGTTGGGGAAAAGATGCCTTATGCACTTTGTCACTGTCTTGTCACAGTCCTGATACACTTAGCCCTGGTCTTTGTCTTCAGAGGTTGGGTCTGTGTCTCATCAGATCCAGTCTTGGTCTGGGTCTTTAGAGGTTGGGTCTGGGTCTCAAAATATCTAGTCTGGGTCTTGGTCTGCGTCTCGAGGGCTCCGGTGGTAGGCTTACTCCATCCCAGCTGTGCATGACTGATATATCACGTCATTAATAAGAGAAGCCAGCAGATAGATGACATCCTCATTCACTACAATCCACTATCCTTTCCCCCCAACCTTTGTCAACTATGGAGCCTAGCCAAAATCTCAATCATTGTTCCCCCTTGGTCATCGATCACTTTTTCAAGAAATGAATGTTTTAACTCAATTTCCCCTTCGAGTGCATATGTGACCTTCAAACTAGTGGGGTAATTATACATTTTTCAAAAACCTATTCAATTATTCATGACACTTTATTCTGCAACATTTCCATCACAGATTTTAGTTTTTTTTCTCTCCTTGTGTTCACGTGAGGTATGTTCTTGGGACATGGTTTATGAACTTGTTGTATTATTCAACAGTGCAGGAGGATGTCCCCATGCCCACTCTAATGCTAAGCAATGCAGCCGGAGAATGTAATTACATTACAAATATTTTAACATGCACTTGGCAGAACAGAGACTGCTCGCGCATGCACGCAAATACATATATGCATGCATGCACAAGCATGTATGCACACATTCATATAGACAGTGACAGATTACATGAGAAGCGAGACACTGAATCTTCACTAGATAGATCAGATCACACACAAACACGCATACACACACACAGCTAAGGTCGACCTTAACAAGGGCCCCAGGAGCAGTGGAAGCAAAATAGCCCAATAACATCAAAGATCCACCACCACATTTTACCATAGGAATGAGTTACTTTTCTGCATCTGCTTCTGTTCAGACCTTGTGGGCAGATCAGCGCATATTGAGAGCAAGCAAGCTTGTTTTCCCCTCTGCTATGTTTATCCCAAACAGGTCCATATCAATAAAAGGATTATACTTGGATAAAGGATGCATTGACTGACACCAACTTCCCATCGACTAACTTCCATAAAAAATGCCAAACATGTTTAGTAATCGGTGGAGATGAATGAGTAAATTATTACTGTAGAACTTGGGCCCCAATTCAATCAATTGCAGGTAACAGAATGCGCACAGAGTTCACTCAGAACTGGTGTGATTGCACGTTTACTACATAACATACATAACAGCATCAATATACAATCACAATGTCCACAAGCTTGCGTGGTGTGAACAGCTTGTGTGGTGTTAGTTTAACAGTGTCTTTAGAAAGTATTCACAACCCTTGACTTTGTCAAAATGTTGTTGTGTTACAACTGGGATCAAATGTGTTTCATTGTCATTTTTTTGTCATTGATCTACACAAAATACTCTAATGTCAGAGTGGAAGAACAATTCAAAGACATACTAATGATTACTGGAAAATAAAACACTAATATATTTTGATTAGATAAGTATTCAACCCCCTGAGTCAATATATTTTAGAATCACCTTGGGTCTGGGTCTGGCAGCGATTACAGCTGTGAGTCTTTCTGGGTAAGTCTCTAAGAGCTTTGCAAACCTAGATTATACAATATTTGCCAATTATTACTTAAACATTTCTAAAAACTATGTCAAGTTGGTTGCCGATCATTGCTAGACTGTCACGACTTCCGCCGAAGTCGGTCCCTCCTTGTTCGGGCGGTGTTCGGCGGTCGACGTCACCGATCTTCTAGCCATCACTGATCCATTTTTCATTTTCCATTGGTTTTGTCTTGTCTTCCTTCACACCTGGTTCCAATCCCATCAATTACATGTTGTGTATTTAACCCTCTGTTTCCCATCATGTCCTTGTCGGAGATTGTTTGTTTGTGTATTATGTATTGGTGCGTGACGGGTTCTTGTACCCACTTTTATTTATGTTGTATTTTGGTTTTGGAGTTTGTTAAGTTTATTAAACAACTCCATTTATACCAAGTTCGACTCTCCTGCGCCTGACTTCCCTGCCACCTACACACACGTTGTTACATAGACAGCCATTTTCCAGTCTTGCCATAGATTTTCAAGCCGATTTAAGTCAACTGTAAGTAGGCCACTAAGGAACATTCCATGTCGTCTTGGTAATTAACTCCAGTGTATAATTGGCCTTGCGTTTTAGCTGACATGTGGGTTTGTCTCCCAGTGTGTGTTGGAAAGCAGACTGAACCAGGTTTTCCTCTAGGACTTTGCTGTGCTTAGCTCTGTTTCTTTTATTTTTGCCCTAAAACAATCCCTAGTCCTTGCCGATGACAAGCATACCCATAACATGATGCAGCCACCACCATGGTTGAAAACATGAAGAGTGGTACTCACTGATGTGTTGTGTTGGATTTGCCCAAAACATGATGCTTTGTATTCAGGACAAAAAGTTAATTTCATTGCTACATTTATGCCGTTTTACTTTAGTGCCTTATTGCAAACAGGATGCATGTTTTGGAATATTTTAATTCTGTAGAGGATTCGTTCTTTTCACTCTGTCATTTAGGTTAGTATTGTGGAATAAATACAATGAAAATCCACCCTCAGGTTTCTCCTATCATAGCCATTTAACTCTGGAACTGGTTTAAAATCACCATTAGCTTCATGGTGAAATCCCTGACCGGTTTCCTTCCTCTCCGGCAACTGAGTTAGGAGGGACACCTGTATCTCTGTGGTGACTGGGTGTATTGATACACCACCCAAAGTGTAATTAATAACTTCACCATGCTCAAAGGGATATTCAATGTCTGCTTTATTTTTTACCCATCTACCAATAGGTGCCCTTCTTTGAGAGGCATTGGAAAATCTCCCTGGTCTTTGTGGTTGAATCTGTGTTTGAAATTCACTGCTCGACTAAGGACCTTACAGATAATTGTATGTGTGGGGTACAGAGATGAGGTAGTCATTCAAATATCATGTTAAACACCATTATTGCACACAGTTAGTTAGTCCATCCAACATATTATCTGATTTATTAAGCAAATTCTTACTGCTGAAGTTATATAGGCTTGCCATAACAAAGGGATTGAATACTTATTGACTCAAGACATTTCAGCTTTTAATTTTTCTATTAATTTGTAAAGATATATAAAAACATAATTCCACTTTGATATTATGGGTGTGTAGATCAGTGCCAAAATCTACATTTAATCATTTTAAAATCCAATTAAAAAAAGTCAAGGGGTGTGAATACTTCTGAAGGCACTGTAACACATCAGGTAACATTCTGAGTGATCTCACAGCAGCAAAATATTTTGGTCTGCAAAATATTTAGGCCATCTAAATATTTAAGGCTGTGAAGTTCAGTAAAAAGCTATGGAATATGTCAAAGACCTGTCAAATATTTTGTCGGCGAAGTTTGGTAAAAAGTTGCAAAATATTTCAAAGGACTGGGTTTATTTTTATTTACACATTCTACTGAGCAATACTATGAGCAATATATCAGAATCGGAGCAAATATTTTTCTCCTGCACTGCAGTTTTAAGCCATTATGGACTCGACTAAATTCTAGCTCCATTGAATTGTACACACCACACACACACAACACACACACACACACACACACACACACACACACACACACACACACACACACACACACACACACACAAAGCATATCAAATAGAAAAATGGCATTAGAGCTCATCTCTGCCCTGAGCAGAGCACCATCAGTGGCTCAGGTCTCTTGACTGCCACCATTTGACATAATAAGCTTAATCTTTTGTATCATTACTCTGATTATTACAATAATAATAACACCAGTAATATGGTTTATGTTACGCTTATCCTCCAATCTGCTCAGCCCTCCTCAGGTCCTGGCTTCAGATGACTCCATCTGAACTCCCTCCCTCTGCCATCTGGCCTCGTTCACTAATCCCTCTCTCCCCCCTCAAATCAAATCAAATCAAATTGTGTTGGTCATATTTAGTATATTTAGCAGATGGGTTTGTGGGTATAGCAAAATGCATGTGTTCCTAGCTCCAACAGTGCAGTAATATCTAACAATACACAAAAGTACAGGCACATCTACAAGTAAAATAATGGAATTAAGAAATATTAAAATATTAGGACGAGCAATGTCGGAGTCCGGATTATAAATATATGCAGTACCAGTCAAAAGTTTGGACACACCTACTCATTCAAGGCTATGTCTTTATTTTTACTATTTTCTACATTGTAGAATAGTAGTGAAGACATCAAAACTATGAAATAGTACATATGAAATCATGCAGTAACCAAAAAAAGTGTTCAACAAATCAAAACATATTTTAGATTTTAGATTCTTTAAAGTAGCCAGCCTTTGCCTTGATGACAGCTTTGCACACTCTTGGCATTCCCTCAACCAGCTTCAGGAGGTAGTCCCCTGGAATGCATTTCAATTAACAGGTGTTCCTTGTTAAAAGTTAATTTGTGGAATTTTTTCCCTTCTTAACGCGTTTGAGCCAATCAGTTCTGTTGTGACAAGGTAGGGGTGGTATACAGAAGATAGCCCTGTTTGGTAAAAGACCAAGTCCATATTATGGCAAGAACAGCTCAAATAAGCAAAGAGAAATGACCGTCCATCATTACTTTAAGGTCAGTCAATCCGAAAAATGTCAAGAACTTTTAACATTTCTTCAAGTGCAGTAGCAAAAACCATTAAGTGCTATGATGAAACTGGCTCTCATGAGGACCGCCACAGGAAAGGAATACCCATAGTTACCTCTTCTGCAAAGGATAAGTTCATTAGAGTTAACTGCACCTAGGGCAATGGCGATCAAGAACTTTCATCAGCTGGTGATTGTCAAGTAAATAACTGTCGGTCTCACGGTAATTGGCCGTTAATTAACATAAACACATTTAGCATCTCCTGGCTTCCATGCATAGCCTACAAGCAATTTAAAATAGTCAAATATATCCATGTAACATAGCCTACACCTTCACAATAAATCCATTATTTATTTTAGACAGGTGTAAAGAAGCATGATATGAAGAAAATGTAGTCTATTTCAGAAGAAAAGAATAGCATACTCTGAGTTGTCTTTGTGTCACGCCCTGGCCTTAGTATTCTTTGTTTTCTTTATTATTTTAGTTAGGTCAGGGTGTGACATGGGGTATGTTTGTGTTTTGGGTGTTTATTATGGTAAAGGGGGTGTTGGTTTTAGTGTATGGGTTTGTGTTGAGTGTATGTGTCTAGGATTGTCTATGGTTGAGTGTAGGTGTTTAGGAAAGTCTATGGTTACCTGATTTGGTTCTCAATCAGAGACAGCTGGTTATTGTTGTCTCTGATTGGGAGCCATATTTAAGGTAGCCATAGGCTTTAGGTGTTTGTGGGTAATTGTCTATGTTGAACGTTTGTAGCCTGTGTGTGTGTGTGCACAACGTTTCTAGCTTCACGGTCGGTCGTTTGTTTAGTTTGTGTATAGTGTTCGTTTCATGTTTTCTCTCTTTTGAATAAAAGAAGATGTTCTTTTCACGCGCTGCGCCTTGGTCCTCACTCTCTACCTTTGACGATCGTGACACTTTGTTAGGTCCTGATGTGGCTATGCCAAATGGCTGTGGTCTACACTAGTTGATTTAGCATACAATATTTGTTTATAATTTCATGGCTTTATTTTAAATTATTTTATAAAATGAAGAATACATTTGAACAAAGCTGAATAAAATATAAATATTTCCTCCAAACGAATTGATGGAGTATGGAGATGCAGCGATTCTATGTTGAGCGATTAACAAAGAAATCGGTACTCCTATATGCTTAATTTAGAGTTATTAATGTAAATTAGTTGTTCTACAAACGTTGGGCTATATGTTTAGATTTTTAATACATTGTAAGGCTGCATGATGAGACTAAGGATGATTTGTAAAAAGTTGCTTGAAACGCACGAGCAGGCAGTACACACTCCAATAGTCTCTCATTCACAATTTGACAAGCACTTGATAATGCTTCGAATTTCACAGCGGCATCCCCTTTGTGGCCGTAATGCGCCCTAGAAAAATCCAGGCCTTTTGCGGCCCGGAGTGCCGCATTGTGCACTTCTCCCTGAGTGTGCTGCGTAATCTGAAGCATCTCTCACTAACATGGTACTGCGTCACGTGATCGGGTCTTTCTCACAGGCTACATACAAGTGAAGACAGAAACATCAGGGACACAACTGCGCGGGTCCTTATCCAATTCCGAGGTGCATATTGAAGATATTAAAGGAATGTTGCACATTTTACTTTTCGTCAGCCGACAAGATAAGTATGCCTAAAGAACAGCAAAAACACTAGCCTATGTCAATCTACCATCCCCCATAGTACAAAAGTCGACCTAGTCTATTCTGTGTGAGAAATAAATATTTCAAACATAATCTAGGACAGTTGTGGGATGCGATAGATCCCAAATTAGTACAACCACTAGAATCAAAAAACCTTTCTTTTGCAATGTGGCTGACGCAACAGATCGGAACATTTAGCTTAAAATGCTGATAAACTATTAGGCTATTTCTTCACTTTATAAGCACAGCAATGTGTGCATGGTAGTAGGCTATAAGCGTAAATGTTCCATTAGTGGGGAACAACATTATAAAAAGAGACTGCAAATCCAACTAAGCATGTAATGTTTTTACTATAAATGTGCATTTCTATGGTGAAAATGATATTGGGCCAATGCCTATATTATTAATAAGTAGATATGGCTATTTTTATAACAGAACAGAAGAGAATATGCACAATAGAGTATTATTAGCAGTTTAGATGCAAAGTATTCTCGACAATATACACTACCGTTCAAAAGTTTGGGTCACTTAGAAATGTCTTTGTTTTGGAAAGAAAAGCACATTTGTCAATTAAGAAATCATCAAATTGATCAGAAATACAGTGTAGACATTGTTAATGTTGTAAATTACTAGTGTAGTTGGAAATGGCAGATTTTTTAATGGAATATCTACATAGACGTATAGAGGCCCATTATCTCCTGTGAGCATCTGGAGCATCAGCATTTGTGGGTTTGATTACAGGCTCAAAATGGCCGGAAAATAATAACATTCTTCTGAAACTCGTCAGTCTATTCTTGTTCTGAGAATGAAGGCTATTTCATGCGAGAAATTGCCAAGAAACTGAAGATCTCGTACAACACTGTGTACTATTCCCTTCACAGAACAGCGCAAACTGACTCTAACCAGAATAGAAAGAGGAGTGGGAGGCCCTGGTGCACAACTGAGCAAGAGTACAAGTACATTACAGTGTTGAGAAATAAATATAGTAGGCCTAGCCTATAGAAAGCTGATGGGATCCTCGTCTTTGTATTATTACTGGCCATCACTCTGTTTTCTACCGCAATTGCATATCCTATAGAAATGTTGCGCAATATGAGCTCATGGGCTCTCATGAAGTGTTTGATTTGATTTTCGATTACATTTGCATTGATGTCAGATTGATTAGAGGGACAATAGAGTGCTGAGTGCCAGGCACTTAGCAAGTTTGGTAGGCTACTAATGATAATCAGCAGCATCAGAGCTTGGAGAAGCCTAATCACCGTGACCAAAGGGTCATGTGGAATTTGACTTCCTTCATGACTCGTGACTGCCGTTGTGGCAGTAATATGGTCACCGCAACACCCCTAACTGCACTTTAGATTGCAGCCCAAATAAATACTTCACATAGTTCAAGTAATAGACACATCTCTAAATCAACTGTTCAGAGGAGACTGTGTTAATCAGGCCTTGGTCAAATTGCTGCAAAGAAACCACTACTAAAGGACACAATAAGAAGAAGAGACTTGCTTGAGCCAAGAAACACAAGCAATGAACATTAGACCTTTGGAAATCTGTCCTTTGGTCTGATGAGTTTCAGCCGCTGTGTCTTTGTGAGACGCAGAGTAGATGAACGGATGATCTCCGCATGTGTGGTTCCCGCAGTGAAGCATTGAGGAGGAGGTGTGATGGTGTGGGGGTGCTTTGCTGGTGACACTTTCGGTGATTTATTTAGAATTCAAGGCACACTTAACCAGGATGGCTACCACAGTATTCTGCAGCGATACACCATCCCATCTGGTTTGCGCTTAGTGGGACTATAATTTATTTTTCATCAAGACAATGACTGTGTAAGGGTGATTTGACCAAGAAGGAGAGTGATGGAGTACTGCATCAGATGACCTGGCCTCCACCATCACCCAACCTCAACCCAATTGAGATGGTTTGGGATGAGTTGGACTCAGCACATGTGGGAACTCCTTCAAGACTGTTGAGCTGGTTGAGAGAATGCCAAGAGTGTGCAAAGCATTAATCAAGGTAAAGGGTGGCTACTTTGAAGAATCTCAAATATAAAATATATTTTAATTTGTTTAACGATTTGTTTGGTTACTACATGATTCCATATGTGATATTTCATAATTGTGATGTCTTCACTATTATTCTACAATGTAGAAAGTAAAAATAAAGTAAAACCCTTGAATGAGTAGGTGTGTCCAAACTTTTGACTGGTACTGTAAATATATAAACAGTGTATGTGATGGGATGTATAGACATGATGTAATATATCTGAAGAATACGTAGGATACATGTGCAGCAATAGTTGAATAGGATGGCCTTGACTAGAATACAGTATATACCTATGAAATGGTTAAAACAGCATGTAAACATGATTAAGGTGACCAGTATTCCATTGTTAAAGTGACCAGTGTTCCATGTCTATGTACATAGGGCAGGAGACTCTAAGGTGCGGAGTTGAATAACGGGTTGGTAGCCGGCTAGTGACAGTGACTAAGTTCAGGGCAGCGTACTGCGTGGAGGCTGGCTAGTGATAGCTATTTAACTTCTTATGGCTGAAGGGGCAGTATTGAGTAGCTTGGATGAAAGGTGCACAGAGGTGCCCAGCGTAAACGGCCTGCTCCTATGTCATAGTTGCTAATATATGCATATTATTATTAGTATTGGATAGAAAACACTCTGAAGTTTCTAAAACTGTTTGAATTATGTCTGTGAGTATAACAGAACTCATATGGCAGGCAAAAACCTGAGAAGTTCCACTTCCTGTTTGGATATTTTCTGGGGGTACCAGATTTTCAACCAAGCTCTCATTGAAAATACATAAAGATATGGATGGGTTTTCACTTCCTACGGCTTCCACTAGATGTCAACGGTCAATAGAACTTTGTCTGATGACTCTAATGTGAAGGGGGGCCGAAGGAGACAGGAATGAGTAATCACTTCCATGAGGTGCCCACGCATTGAACTGGCGCGTTCATGTGAGAGGGAGCTCTGTTCCATCGGTCAATTGAAGTCGATGTAATTCTCCGGTTGGAACGTTATTCAAGATGTATGTTAACAGTCTGTTGGCTATGAGATAAAACTTGTTTTTCAGTCTCTAGTTCACAGCTTTGATGCACCTGTACTGACCTTGCCTTCTGGATGATAGCGGGGTGAACAGGCTGTGGCTGAGGTGCCTGAAGTCCTTGATGATCTTCTTGGCCTTCATGTGACACCGGGTGCTTTAGATGTCCTGGAGGGCTGGCAGTGTGCCCCCGGTGATGCGTTGGGCAGACCGCACTACCCTCTAGAGAGTCCTGTGGTTGTGGACGGTACAGTTTCCGTACCAAGAGGTGATACAGCCCGACAGGATGCGCTCAGTGGTGCATCTGTAGTTTCAGACTCCTGAGGTCGATGAGGAGCTTCACCACGCTAACGTTGTGGGTGGACCATTTCAGATGGTCAGTGATGTGTACGCCGAGGATCTTGAAGCTTTTCACCTTCTCCACTGTGGTCCTGTCGATGTGGATGAGGGCATGCTCTCTCTGCTGTGTCCTGAAGTCCAAAATCAGCTCCTTCGTTTTGTTTATGTTGAGGGAGAGGTTATTTTCCTGGCACCACTCTGCCAGGGCCCTCACCTCCTCCCTAAAGGCTGTCTCGTCATTGTTGGTAATCAGGCCTACCACTGTTGTGTCGTCTGCAAACTTGATGATTGAGTTAGTGGCATGCGTGGCCAAGCAGTCATGGGTGGCCAAGTAGTCATGGGTGAACAGGGAGTACAGGAAGGAGTAGAGCACATACACTTGTGGGGCCCCTGTATTGAGGATTAGCGTAGAGGAAGTGTTGTTTCCTACCATCACCAACTTTGGGTGACCCGTCAGGAAGTCCAGGATCCAGTTTCACAGGGCGGGGTTGAGATCCAGGGCCTCAAGCTTAATGATGAGCTTGGAGGGTACTATGGTGTTGAACACTGAGCTGTAGTCAAAGAACAGCATTTTTACATAGGTATTCCTCTTGTCCAGATGGGATAGGGCAGTGGTGATTGCATCATCTTTAGATCTATTGGAGCGGTATGCAAATTGCAGTGTGTCTAGGCTGTCGGGTAAGGTGGAGGTGATATGATCCTTAACTAGCGTCTCAAAGCACTTCATTATGACAGAAGTGAGTGCTATGAGGCGATAGTCATTTAGGTCAGTTACCTTTACTTTCTTGGGTACAGGAACAACGGTGGACATCTTGAAGCAAGTGTGGACAGCAGACTGGGATAGGTAGAGATTGAATATGTCCGTTTACACTCCAGCCAGCTGGTCTGCACATGCTCTGAGGACGCGTCTAGGGATGCCCGCAGCCTTGCGAGGGTTAATTCACTTACTCACATCGGCCACGGAGAACGAGAGCTCACAGTCTTTGGGAGCAGCCCATGTCGGTGGCACTGAGTTATCCTCAAAGCGGGCGAAGAAGGTGTTTACCTTGTCCGTGAGCATGATATCAGTGGTCAGACCAGCGTTGAAAAACCTTAGCACGAGTACTTCCTGTTTGAGAAATGAGGAGCAGAATGGAGTCGTGATCTGATTTGCCAAAGGGAGGGCGGGGGAGGGCCTTGTAGCCATCCCGGGAGGGGGAGTAAGAATGGCTGAGAGTTTTTGAAGTGCGAGTACTACAGCCAATCTGTTGATAGATCTTTGATAGTGTTTTCTTCAGATTTGTTTGTTAAAGTCCCCAACTACAATAAATGCGGCCTCAGGATATGCAGTTTCCAGTCCAGTGTATTTCCTTGAGAGCCGTCGTGGTATTGGCTTGAGGGGGAATATACACAGCTGTGACGATTTATATTGAGAATTCTCTCGGGAGATAATACGGTCGGCAGTCTCTGTCTCGCTCCATCTCTCTCTTTGCTACAATGCCGCCACGTGCCATAATTGGCTTTGTAATTTGTTTATTTGTTTCGGTGTCTTGAGTGTTTTTGTGTGGCCGTGTGCATGTCTGTGCGCCACAATGACGGTGTGTGTGTGTGTGTCTGTCTGTGTGTGTCACACTGATTACTTTTCCTTTGATCAAATAAGGCTACTGAGTTACTGGATTACCATAATGAGTGGATGGGTGGAGTATGAATGCATTTATGGGCCTCACCTAGTTACAATGCATTGCGTATTTCCATATATTGTTTCAAATGACGATATGAAATGATGGTGTATTCTATCCAAACTCTAGTTTTGGTGTAGCACACATCATTCTCATACCGTCTCTTAACAGAAACAGGGTTCACCCTATTTACGGTTCTTTTTTTTTTTTTACACACAGTAGCTTTAATATGAAGATGTGGCTTCTATTCAAGACTGAGATTTACTCACTTCGGCAAAGAAACAATTGATCTGAGACACTGGGGCTTTAACGAGCGTATCACTGAGAGAGTTCTGAAATAACCATACCCGCCATGGATGGCAAGCCATGGATAAAATGGCTTCATTAACAGGCAGGGAGTATGCTGCGCCACAGACGTCACAACTGAGCTAATATCGCTAATGTTGGACGGGAGTGGAAGCTCCCATCCAACATTATTGAAAGCTGGAACAATGTGTGCTCCCGTGCTGTGGTGGATGCTGGGCTGGAAGTGCATTGAGCATCCAGAGCTAACAGGAAACCGTCCCGGAATGTATAGGGGGTAAATTGTGTCTTGTTTGCAAGGTGACAGTGGATAGAATGAAACATTATTAGAGCAAAAAACATTCTCTTCAATTGATGCAGTGACTATAGTCCCACTGGACTGTTCCTGCAATGTTTCTAGAGATAGCATTCTGTTAACATAAAATATGTATACTGTTGCATGATTCCTTACCTAGCAGAAACCATCTATGAATCAAAAGTTAAGTTGATCAGGTGTGGAACTCCAGTGACTAGAGTGTCTGCTTGGAGTTGGACGTCCCTGAAGGACGCACACACAGGCGCACCGTAGCAGACCCGTCGATTTCCTTTTATTCATGCTGTCGCAGGGGAGCATGGCCTAGCCTTCAAGGCAAAGGTTTACAAAGGCAAAGCACAACACAGAGGAAAGGGTGGATACCCAAGAGTGTTTTGCACATTTGAGTGGAGGGAAGTGCAGATTGGCTCTGTTCAGACATTTAAATATGTACAGTATGTGTGTGAGTGTGTACAGGTGGGGTCCAAAATTATTGTATCCCTTGATAAAAAAATACCATTCCTTAGACCATTCCCCCATACAGAATCTTTCGAGATCCTTGATATTCGTCGGAGCTTATGGACTGCCCTCTTCAAGTCCGAAGACTGAAATGGCCATTGCAAAATGTTGATTTTGTGGTCAAACAACCATTTCTTTGTGGATTTTGATTAGTGCTTGGGGTTATTGTTTTGCTGGAAGATCCACTTACGTCCAAGTTTCAACCTCCTGGCAGAGACAATTTCCATTCCAAACACAGTACAACGTTGATTATGAGGAAGAACAAGTGCTACTGTCAAATCTTAAAAGAGTTCACTCTTCCCGAGACCTTTTTGAACTTTACTATGTGTCTCCTCACAATTTCCTGAATGTAAGATCCTCTTTTCTTTTGAATTGCCACAGAGCAGCAATACTGCAATCATCTCTCCTTCAAAAGCAGCCTCCGATTTACCGTTGTCTGTGACCTATTTTTCTGACTGTCCCCAAAGAATGATTCACAGCGTGAGCTCTCAATCTCTCCATGTCCCATGAATTTTTCCTCACATGCAATTTATATGCCATCATATATATATTTGACTTGGCTTTGGACGCTTCTGCTTGAAAGTGAGGCCATATAGCTATCCATCGAGGAGCCTTTGACAGTGATCTGTTGAAGAACCTCTGAGGCCAAATACTAGAGAGTCCCTAGGCCTAGAAGAAATGGACAATGCAGGACGTTTTGTACACCGTTGAATGGCTTTGAATGGGCAGGCGCCATTAAAGAGCTGTTATTGCCTGAATGGGGACTGTGGCCCTCAATGTGCTATCATTCCCTTTAAGCCAAGGGGGAAACTGAGGGGCTCAGGCTCAGACGGACCTGTCCTCGCATGGACCTTCCCTCGCATGGCCCATTTGGCCATACTCACTTTGGTCATAGGTGTGAATCCAATATGCCCTGGACTGAACTAATGCACCTGTGATACTTAATCAAGCCTCTGGCCTGCCATTTTGGGGACAGTTCCTTTTACCGTGGCAAATCCCACTGCCAATAGTGAAACCCAATTGAGTTGGCACACATTCAGGTGCCCCAGTCAGATAGAGGGATAGGGTTGGCAGCCCTGAGAGATGAGGAGCATGGGGAAGCTGAGGGCCTATTCAATCAATGTATGGAAACCACTTCAAAGGGAGACAGCAAATGGAGAAAATCCAATGTATTGTAAGACAGGGCTGGCAGAGGCAGGGCTGGCAGAGGTCACGGTTCTAATGTGGCCACTAGGAATCCTAGATCTTCTCCAAGGAGTACCTAACTTAATGCTTTCCTATGGATTCTGGATTATAATATGATTTAGTTCCATGATTTCATAGTTCCAATGACTTTTTATTGTACATTTGGGATGTGGCTAATGTGCTCACTGCATAAGGTAGTTAGGTAGGGTTCTTTGTAGAAGTGTCAGATGTTCTGTTACTAAATGGTCCCAATGGGCACCTACATATTGAGAATGAGCAGCTGTACTGTGAAACACTTTCTATATGTAGAAAAACACATACTAGGCTGAGCATAATAGAAATCAATATAATGCATAAATGGCATATACCCCAAATCTTTTTATTTGATTTTCTAAATACAAATCCAGTTGTGCAAGGCCCAAATCATGGCCCAAGGTCTGATGCTATTGCTACTCTGCTGCAAGCCGATAACTGAATTAAGCACAATTGAGAGGGATGGTAATTGCATGGACAAAGATACAATATCAAGATCTAGTGCAGAGAGAATCCATATACACTTATTTTCCATGACTTTGTTGTTATGAGGAGAGAATAATATGAGTTTGAATGGAGTTGTGTGTTACAGTTAATTCGTATTAGCGCCCGCAGCTGTAGTAAGCAGTGTGGCAGGGTTGGCAGATAAGATAAGCACCAGCACATTACCCTCGAGTTTATCTTCTGTCCACGGGGGTTTGCAAAACATCACCACAACATCTCACTAAAACATCAAATATTGTCTGCAGAAAGGGAGAGAGTGCCTATCAGTATATTGCACTTGACTGAGACAAAATTAATTGAGTGCTGTATTGCTTTTCTGTAAAACTGTTCTTTCTTTATGGTGCTCTTCAGTATGTTGTTAATTTTATCTACGAACATCTCAATGTGCAATACTGCATTATACAGACACATAAACTAATGAGCTCATTGCCCAGCAAATTAGTTATAATATAAGATTGAGAAAAGAAGGAGGAAGAACACTGGAATTTCTCTCTTCCGTCTTTTGTTTCACAGTTTTAATTTCACACTGGATTGTCCTATTCTTTGTGGTATAAGTACAGTTTGCTTCTTCTTTCTAAAGCCTGGCTTACACAATTGACTCGAGCAATACGAGCAAAGCCCAAACACAATGCACTCTATGCCATTGGCCACAATCACAGCTGTTTGTGGAGGCTTTGCTCACTAAATGCTTGCCCATGCCAAATTGCTGTGACTACAGTGCTTTGTGCCAGCTTTGGACGGCGAAGCCACTAAACACAAAAAAGGACTCCTCACAATTCTAATCTCTCACTTTGAATGCTTCAACAGCGGACTGACATGACACCAATGTGGGTTTCCATGGGGTTTTGTATTTAAGAGTTAAGAGATCAGTGATGGGCACAAGCTGTGCCAAAAAAACTACAGCTGAAAAGCTTTCGGGTGGGTATCGAGTGATGGAGAGAAAAGTAGGAGGGGGGAATCAATTTCCGGAACACTGTAGAGCTTTTTAATTCAGGCTTTGCTGAGGTTTTCTATGAAAGAGCCTCCTGCTTAGGCTCGTCACTTGAAGCCCCCCCTCTCTCTCTTTGGACAGGATTTTGACAGTGACACCTCTTGGCATGCCCAGTAAACCAGGGCTAAACCCAAACCGGCACTGGGGCTAAATAGTCGTTTCACTTGACCCGGTCACAGAAGTTCTGTCCAACTTCGATTTCTGTGGCAAAACACCGTGACTCACTTTGAGAAGGGAACGTTGGAGGTCTCGTGCTATATTGGTAGCGTTGAATCATAGCCTCATAACAACAACTAGATTCCTGTTTAGATGTTACAAGCATTCAGTCAGAAGATATTGCATCGCGGTATGATACAGAGAATGTTTGGTAAGAATGCCTTGCCATGAATCAAGGAAATATGTCCCTGAAGGCAATGTTCATTCCAAAAGAAATGCACCATCAATCATGAGGCTACTTTAAAGATTATGGTATTTTGGTAAATAGCCACGAGCTATCCTCAGATATTGTTCTCGATGGACCCTTATTCTGATGTATTTTACACGTTTTACAGATTAAAATATATATATTTAACCTTTATTTAACTAGGCAAGTCAGTTAAGAACACATTTTTATTTACAATGACGGCCTACTTACAGATGCAATGTATCACATACTTATGTTATGATTGAAGTTTACTGAAATGTTTTCCAAATATGCACTACTAGAACTTGTGGAATGACTCACTACCATGTAACTAAAAGTTTGATTTTCCCCAAAAACTTTTCAGATTTTGCTCTGTTATTTTCTGGACCCATTTCATTTACAAAGGGAATGTTTTTCTCTTATTTATAATGTGTTTTGTTGTTCTTGAACAACGGTCAAGGAGAAGCAATCAATAGCAATGCAGAAGACGGTTATTTGTTGTGGTCGCTCCAGAGAAAAATTACAATTATTCAATCAGAGACAATGCAAACAAACACTCAATACCACTTAGTAACTGCCAATAAACCTACCACAGGTCCCGAACATAAATAACCATTGAACATCGGCACTCTCTAAGGGAGACAGACCTCTTCGTTAACCTTAACCCCTCTGATCTGTTTTGACCTCCTGGAAGTATTTCACCCAAACCCATCCCTTGATCCTTCCCAAATGTGAGTCAACCAACCCACACGTTAAGTTCTGGAATCTCCATGTATAATGGATGAAGGATTTTTCCAATACATTAAACGTTTTAATAACATGCTGCTGGCAAATGTCCAGACAAAAAATCTGAGGATTACATCACCCAGCAAGCATAGACCACCATCAATCCAAGAAGCGGTAGCTGCAAGGTCATAGTTATTAGAATTCTGCCTCCTTCAAGGCTCCCTCGGGAGAAGGTTATGCCTCATACTGTAGGTTAAAGAACCAACATACCTCAGCATCGACAAACAAAGGCACCATTTCTCAGTAGTCCTCACCTCTTGAGGGGTGAAGGAGGGGGAGGAGAAGAAGCATTGTAAATGTCTAGGGAGCAGTGCTCAGTCATATTGGGTAATTCATTAAAATGCGGCAGCCGAGTGTCATTTGAAATATATGGCTATAATTTAATACATTTCCAGGTGAGGGCCAGGGGTTGACCTCATTTAGAAAAGGGGTCTTGAGGGAGGGCACTGATCTACGGCAAATAGAAAATGTAAGGTGTCCAGCGATATTGATTCAGGTTGACATGTAATAACATGGCTTGCCTTAGGGATGAAGACATGAGGCAGCGCGCTGCGCTATCAGCCGTTGAATGACCATAATTACTATTGCCTCGCCAAAACGGTAAACAGGCAATTCCGGTGGCCGTGGTCCCACCAAAATATGTTCCTCACCACCTCTAAACTCTGAAATGCTACTGGAAATATATTCTGCACAAAATTGAAAAAGTTGGGAAATTAACAAGTACATTCCATTAAACGCTGAGGAGTACTGTGGAAGTTTGTTTTGTAGGATTTCTCCCTATTATCATATTAGCATATGATTTCCCAACTGCGAGGTACACAGCCACTAAAACCCACCTCCTAACTTTTTTCTGTCACTTGAGACACTACAGTTGAATATGGCAGCTTTTTTTTAACTACCAGATTATCTGTGACAGTGCACAGCCAACCTGGCTCCACTGTCAAAACCAAAATATTTACTAATGAATCCCAAAACAGAGGCATACTAGAGCACAGCCTCATGTTTTCAACTTTTTTTGGTGCTACATTCCATGAAGAGTAGTCACAAACTCATATGGTGTTGTATATGATTGCCATGATCCCTCAAGACAGTTCAGCATCATGTTGGTTTTATAATCCCTCAACCACAGTGTTGCCATACACTTCAATACTGCACATAAAACAATGTGGGTGGCTGTGGGTGTTTTTTTTCAATATACAGTATGTTTTTGTTAACCAAGAAAGTGAGAAAAAAAACTGTGTTCACTTTCAGGTACTGTGTGGCTTCAGAACACAAATTGCACTTCAAGGAGAGACAATTATGAAACAGGAGGGAATCAGTGATACATCTAAAGCGAGGTCTCGTTCAACAGTTGAGAACGATTTTAATTAAAAGGCACAAAGGGAAAAGTGTTCAGGAGGGATGCAAGGTCGGCCCTGAATTCAGTTGACCATGGAGAAAGGGAAGAAAAAACTCTGCACAATACAAATGGAGATGGGTATCCTTGTGTGTTCTCTAATGGTTGCACAATGGGCTGCATGTCAGGAAGATGTGTGTGTGAGGGTGGGCACTGTGGTTGGGACCATAGAGGTCATGCTAAAGACAACAAACAATGTACTTTGAGTTTAAAGCTGGCCATTCCTTTTGTGTGTTATTCCCCCACACGGACAATGGTAAATTAAGCGTATTTCACCCCCCTGAAAAGATAGAACAAATATTACAACAGATATTATGGCTGAACTCAAATGTGCTGGTTAATAAAATACCTGTATTTATGGGAAAGATGTTTGAAAAGGGTATTTTGTTTTTAAATTATATTGTAAATTGGAATGGTAGAGATATGTCTTTAATGGAGTTATCATAATTGCACGGGAAGGTCTGCTCAATCCAAGATTACAAGCAATTGATTGCCATATTACCCCAAAAATGGAGATGGCAGGTGGCAGCGGGAGGAGGTAGGGAACTGGTCTGTCTGCCCAATATAAAGGATCAAAACTGGCAGAGGAATAAAAATAGCATAAATAGGAAAGCATACCAGTTTCATTTGAGTACCATGATGATGACAGCTGTGCCATACAGATTGCAAAATAGTTGGGAAGAATTTTTGATGTACCGATTCCGTGGTACAGGGTGAATGAGTTGTTATATAAAACGACGCAAAATTGAGGACTTCGTGCTTTTCAGCAAAAATTATTATATAGAATTCTTGCCACCAACAAAATGTTGAATATTTGGGGCATACAACCATCGAAGCTCTGCAGATTTTGTTGTGAGGATACAGAATCAATAGACCATTTATTTTGGTATTACCCTCAGGTAGTCTGTTTCTGGTCTCAGCCTCAGGTATGGCTGAAAATAATATATTTATTTATCTTCAACTCACAATCTGTGGATTCTATTCGATTAGATAGATTGAAATTGTATGTTAAACATCACAGCATAGTTGAAAGATATATGGTGCGTAGAAATCCGAAGAGGGTGGCCAGCAGAGATATGTGTTTATATCCCATTATGTGTGTCGCTCTGGATGTTAGTCTGTTAGATGTTTAATGTGATGTAGTTGTTGAGCGGCTTCACTGCAAGTATGTTGTATGTTTTAAATATCCTAAGCTTTAAAAAAAAAAAAAAAAAAAATGTAGCGTATTGTATTGATGATCACAGGCTAGTTCCATGTGCTTTCAGACATGCATTTCAAGAGGCTTCATGGACATAGTGCCCCACAAAAGGGTGACGGCCATCTTGTTTTTTCGATTTAGAATGAATTGGATCGATGAAACCCATTCTCTGTTCTCAGCTCCAATGTTGCTTTACTGCATGTGCGAGGTGATGTTTCAGTGTTGTCTGAGGTACATGCAGTATAGGAGCCAAAACCAGTAGCCTTGTACCACTGTGTTACTTAGCAACAGGCTTACTAAAAGATTCATCTTTGTTATTGACCTGCATGCCATGTGGCGACTGTCTGAAAGACCCAATGAAACAATCTCATTAGAGGAGCGATCGTTGGACCTGACATCTATAAACTCACGACACTGCAGGAGAAACCTTTGTCAAATACGTCTGGGTGCTTCCTAGTGACACCGATATAACTGCACTGTGAGGTTACGCCAAATGACACTGAACCTAGTTATTTTCCCATCATAAGAAAAAACACTGTCTGCCTGCTGCCTGTAGGATCCTTTCTGAGGGAGCATGTTCTCCGCCAGCGGTGGAAGATACAGATTTATAGTTACTGTTGTGTACCCTATGTTTGACTCTGAGCAACAGGCCTGAAAGGCTTGCTTTGGTGTCTCAGCCAGTGTTTTCTTATCAGATGTAAATGACTCGAAGCAGCATGGGGGATCTTTCCTCACCGCCTTATTCATGTGTTTACCAGGAGCATGCCATTACAAGTATCATATTGTGATCTTGACGCATCCTCTCACTACTAAGGCCCGTTGATTGAGACTGAGAGCTGCCAAAATCTTTTGAAGGAACGAGCTGCTTTTCAGCCGCAGAGGGCCAATGATGAATAATGATGTTGTTCACAGACAAGACATTCGCTGACAGCTAAATAATCAGAGGTGATTGAAGAGCAAAAGAAAAATTGAGAAAAAGAGAGAAATGGAATATAATTTGAGCCATAGAATTACAATGCTTATTTCAATTTCATGTGGTGTCATACTGTATTCATTTGAAACAGTCCCAGCAATTGTCATGCTCCACAGTAACCCAGCAGACCCCACACAATGCATATTAACGCCAGTTTCAAAAGGAATGACAGAGTAGGAAATGTGTGGAGGTGTCTTTCATCTGTTAGGACTCGTTGAAAGTTCACAAAAGGTAGTCTGGCTGTATATTATACAATAGGCCGGGTTGTGTCCTATGACATTTAAACTTGATCTCACAACAAATACTCACATTTCCTGGATTCCAACAGGCTCCAACAGCCATATTTTTTAAATCGTAAAATGTCCAATATTTACAGTACATGCAGGCGCGTGTACGTGTAAGTTGAGGAAGGCTAGGGAGTGGGCGAGTAGTTAGGGTTGTTGGGGGTTTGGGTAAGGTTAGGTGTAGGCACGCAAGCAAGTGGTTAAAGGAATAGTTCACCAAATTACTCAATCTTTTGACAGCGGTTTCCTTACAATGTTTCCTTGTCCTGTATGACAGCAACCCATGCCTTAGTTTAGTTTCCCTGGCACTGTTTCCAAATGCTAACATTTTAGCATTTTTGGCACAATTCAATTCAGATACAGATATAATTTTTCATGAATCCTGTTAAAATCATCTATAAGTGAATTTGTTGAGCTTCACAATACATTTTAGGTACTCTCGGACAGGGCTCTAAATTGCGACCATTTTTGTTGCATGTGCGCCTAAATATTTTTCTGTGAGAGCTGGAATGTAATAATTTGTAATGATTAGGCTTCACTGTACCACTGTTTCCGTGTGGCTTAGAGAAAAAAGTGAACGTCATGATTGCCGTGGTTACACCATTACTAAAACCAAAACTGCTTGTTTCTAGCCTAAACCGTTATTTCCTTCTATCATGCTTTGGTGGACAAATTTTACATTCATAAACCATGTCGTGGGGCTTTCTAAAACTAATCGTGGGCCATTAACCATTTGTTAACACCTTGTTCAGTCATGTTACCTCATTAGCTAGCTAGCTAACAATCTGGTAATTTACCAGTATATCCATTGATTGATGTAATTCTTACTAATAACCCTTATAAATATTTGTCTAGTGGAGTATTTGCATATGATCTCAGTGATCATTGTCCCATAGTATGCATAGAGATACGAAACAGCAAAATACAAATCTGTCACGACTTCCGCCGAAGTTGGTCCCTCTCCTTGTTCGGACGTCACCGGTTTTCTAGTCACCACCAATCCATGTTTCATTTTTGATTTGTTTTGTCTTCATTATACACACCTGGTTTCCATTTCAATATCATTGTTCCCTATTTAACCATCTGGTTTCCCCCTTGGTTTTGTGCGTGTTTGTTATTGTCAAGTTGTCTCGTTTTGTGACCTGAATTATTTGTCTCCTTTATGGAATATTGTTTTTGAGTAAAGTAACGGTTATTACTCATGTATGTGTCCTGCGCCTGACTCCGCCTTACCCTCATCACCTACTCATTTTGACAAAATCCTTATTTAATTAAGAAGATACATTTAAAGTTTTCTCCTCGCGTTTTTACATGACATTTTCTACTCTGATTTAGCCACTATCTCCTGTATTCATGACCCTGAGTTGGCTCTGGAAAAATTCTCCTCCATATGTATTCCTCTGGCAGTTAAACACGCCACTTTTAAACAATTCAGAGTCAAAGATAGATCTAACCCTTGGTTTTCTTCAGAGCTATCTGAGCTCATTCAGATGAGAAAGCAGGTCTGAACCAGGAAAACTGACTGTAGTGGACTGGCAATCTTTCAGACAATTCTGAAACAGATGAACTATCTCGTTTTAGAAAACTAAATCAAGCTACTTTTTAAGCTATATCTTTGACTCTGCTGGTGATCCTTCTAAATTTTGGAAAACAGTTAATGCACTGAATCATACAAATTTCTCTTCTTCCCTGTCTAAGCAAGTTCTGTCTGATTCTGGCATCATAACTGAGAGGAATGCGATAAGTGTTGCTTTTAATCTTCATTTTATCTCTGCAGGCTTTTTATTTGATAGAAACTATTCCGAGGATTTCCTCAATTGGCCTAGACCAGGCTGCATGTAACTGGTTTAAAAATTACTTGACATATATAACTCAATGTGTATCTACTGATGGTGTTAAATCAGGGTTCCTGGATATTACAAAAGGTGTCCCGCAGGGGTCAATTCTGGGTCCTGTACTTTTAACTGTTAACATTAACAATATTGACTTGTCTATAAAAAATAATTGTATCCTGATGATACTGTTGTGTATGGTATTGCCCCCACGGTTGACCAGGCTCTATCTGAACTACAGTCTGCCTTCCTTGTATTACAGAAAAACTTTATTGACCTGAAATTAGTATTGAATGCTGGTAAAACTAAGTATATGTTATTCTCTAAAGCGCCCAGAAATAACTCAGACGATTTAAGCATATAGTATGTACTTTGGATGGTGTCCATATTGATCGTATCACTGCTTACAAATATCTGAGCATCTGGATGGATACAAATATGTATTTTAAAGGGCATATTGATGAGTTAGTAAAGAAGCTGGGAATAAATATTGGCTAAAATAGGTGCTACCTCTCACTAAATAGTAGAAAGCTGTCACGCCCTGATCTGTTTCACCTGTCCTTGTGATTGTCTCCACCCCCTCCAGGTGTCGATTATTTTCCCCAGTGTATTTATACCTGTGTTTCCTGTCTCTCTGTGCCAGTTTGTCTTGTATGTTATTCCAAGTCAACCAGTGTTTTTCATGTTCTCCTGCTTTTTGCTATTCTCCTTTTTCCTAGTTCTCCCGGTCTTGACCCTTGCCTGTTTCTGGACTCTGTACCCGCCTGCCTGACCGTCCTGCCTGCCTTGACCACGAGCCTGTCTGCCACTCCGTACCTTCTGGACTCTGATCTGGTTTTGACCTTTTGCCTGTCCACGACCATTCTCCTGCCTTTTCTTTTTTTGGATCAATGAACATTGTAAGATTCCAACCATCTGCATCCTGTGTCTGCATCTGGGTTTCGCCTTGTGTCATGATAGAAAGCAGATTATTCAGTCGACGTTCCTATCGGTTTTAGAAAATGGCAACATCATCTATATGAATGCAGTTGCCACTTCATTAAAGCCATTAGATGCTGTCTATAATCGAGCACTACACTTCATTACGGGCAACAATTTTAGTACTCATCACTGCATTCTCTATGAGAAAGTTGGTTGCCCGATGTCACGTATGTTCATTCATTGCTATGTTTTCATTTATAAAACCCTTTTACAAAAAGTCTCACTGTACCTAACATCTTTAATAAACTTTAAACATATGAGTTAACACACCCAGTCTCAGAGATGGTTAACTCTGGAAAGGATTTTGGTCTCTACTGAGTTAGGTAATTCTTGTACCTTATTCGTGGAACAATCTTAAAAATGTTTTGGTGCCTCTAGTGGAATTCAGAAAGCTGATTGAGGACCTTATTACAGATGAATTTGTTTGTTTTTTATGACTGTTTTTCTTTCTGCTTGCATTTTGTATTTATATTGATCTGTGTATTTTCTGTAATTTATGTAATTCAGGGCTGATCTGTAAAAGAGACCTTGATCTCATTATGACTCCCTGATAAAATATAAATTAAGTAAATACATAAAAATCCAAACATTTAGGGGCACAGAACGAAAGGAAAAGTATTAAAAAAGTAGCTAGAATTCGTATAGGCCCAATATAGGCTGTATCTCAATTAATTTAAACATATTTTCTGGTGGTCCTAAATGTTATGTTGTGCTCCTAACTTTTTAAAAGTTTGGAGCACCAGTGCTACCAATCAAACATTTTAATTTAGAGTCCTGCTTTCAGATGATTTGGACATATCGACACCATGACTTGAATGGGATTTGTGCCACAAATGTTAAAACATTATCATTTGGAAACAGTGCCAAGGAAACCAAACCATGGATTGCTGTCATACATTGTCCATACAGTGTAAGGAAACCAATGTGACATTTTGTAATTTGGGTGATCTATCACTTTAAGGTGAAAGGATTGCCAAAAGCAAAAACATAATTATCCTGCTTTCTGGAATAACCTAAGTTAGCCAGCTAACGTTGATAAACAGCCACATATGACTTGATTTCCTGGCTGATTAAGAATGCTACATTTGTATATTCGTTCTTGTTGTTGAGTCAATTATACCTTAAAGAAAATAATGCACGACACGCAAGGTGTTTGCCATGACGCATAGCTGAGTGGCACTAACCTTCTGTGGAGTTGCATTCTTGTCAGAAAACGCTGTGGTATAAACCTTATTTCACACAATTTTGGATAATTAGCTGGCTGTCATCGATCCATCTTTCTGGGAGAGCCACGTGGTGAGAGAACATACTAGATACTCATGTTAACACCCCAAATAACCCCAAACCTATCACTTCATCACTTTTAAAAGTGTTCATGCCTTACTGGGCTTCAAGAGTGCCTTCTCAGTTGGATATTGCAAAGGTACTGTAATTGTAAGTMAAATGTGCTTTTCTAAAACATTAACGGCACATCTTCATCAGCGAGTAAAATAGCTCTATTTAAGCCCGCTTATTTCTCATTTTTGTATTGGCTCGGCAGTTCTCTGCCAAGACTGATTTGATAGTCCTGCTTAAAGTAATTGTTTTGCAGCCTTTTGTGTAACATTGCTGGGCCTGCATCGCCCGGATGTTGTGGCAGTAGATTAGAATGAGCTTTTTTGGCGTGGTGGTGAAAGGGAAGTTTAATTTTGTATGGGCATCTGATGTTATGCCTGCTTTGAAATAATAATAACTTGAGATCTTTAAAAACACATTGTAATAAATTACCCATGCTTTCTATCCAGTCAGTAGTGCTTTCCCCCGGCAGTTCATCATATTGTGCTGTTGTTAAACATAAAGAGCACATCTGTTGCTCATTGAACATCTGGGCTTATTTGCATATTAATGAATAATTATGTTAATTTGATTGCCAGTGGCCCCTTGCATTGCGATGGATTAAAGATCTGCCCATCCGACTGCTCCAAAAAAATMTACTTTCATTTTTCGTTCCACTTCTGCTCTCTTATTGAGGATCGTTCATTAGGCATTTGTGGAATGGTGGAAAACAATTAGACATCTGTGATGTATAGGGTGGCTTATTGGAGTGACCGTCTTCAGAACAAAGGCCAATTTCTGAATATAACTAGATCATTTGAATATGTCTGTGCAAGTACCAGCACAATCTGATTGGAGATACTGTGAAGGGTACAATTTCCAATCGGTTGAACATGATGTCAACAATAACACGATGTCAAAGATCATCCTGTAATGTATATTGATTGATTGTTTCTGGATCAACACCATGATGATGATGAGCAGAGCCACTGATCATACCAACAGTAAACTGTGTATCACAGTATTTCTAGACTTCTGGGCTAGATCCTTTATGCCCACTGCCTGCCTATGTACTTATCTCGCCAACAGTTCTAAGTAAATCATATGATCAATTCAATAGGCCTGGGGAACAGTACACAATGTCCATGCCAGAATAGCCCTTTTAGAGAGATACAAGGCTACAATATCTTACCTTTAGAAGTCCAGTAAGGCCAGGCAGAGCACCAAGAAAAATAAAGAGAAACAAGAAGTGAGTGCAATCTTAAATTGAATTACATTTTTATTTAACCTTTATTTAACCAGGAAGGGCTCATTGAGATTTGAAATCTCTTTCTCAAGAGCGTCCTGGCCAAGATAAGCAGCACCAAGTCATTACACAATTACAGACAGACAACATGAAAAACTACAAGTAATCTAGTAAAAACCATAGAAATCACAAGAGTAAAACAAAATCATAAAACAGCAAAGTAAAAATATTGACAGGTCAGGGAATCAGTCTCAAAATCATTAATCAGTGATTTAAAAACACCAATTGGAACAAGTTCTTCCAGTTTAAAAGTATTTTGTAAGGCGTTCCAAGACGATGGCGCAGAGTACATAAAAGCCCTTTTACCAAATTCAGTTTGGACATTTGGAACAGTTGAAGAGAGTACCCACCACATTTCTGAGCAATAAAAATGGCCAAATAAAATAGTAGTAAACCCAAAATGGCTTTGTAAATAAAAGTATACAAGTGACTGAGCCTACGAGTGATTAGAGAAGGCCAGCCAACCCTGGTATACAAAGTGCAGTGGTGCGTAAGAGTTTTGCAGTTTAAAATAAATCTCAAAGCGCCATTGTAAAGGTTGTGAATTGATTTCAAAACACTGAGCGGAAGCATTCATATATAAAATATCCCCATAGTCTAGTAAGGGCATAAATGTAGCTGATACTAGCATCCTTCTGCCTTCAAAAGAAAAACAGTCCTTATTCCTAAAATAAAATCCCAACTTCAGCTTCAATTTTTTTGTAAGTTGTTGAATATGCAATTTAAAAGAGAGGCCATCATCAATTAAAATTCCAAGATATTTATGAGGTTACAGTCTCAATCTCATTGCCCTGACAGGTAGTAATAGGTGAAAGGTTCAGAGATCTATTTCTTGCTTTAGAAAACACCATTAGTTTAGTTTTGTCAGTATTGAGGATAAGCTTCAATTGACACAAGGTGTGTTAAACAGTATAAAAAGCAGTTTGCAAGTTCTGGAAAGCTTTTGTGAGATACGAGGCACAACAATAAATAACAGTATCATCAGCATAAAAGTGAAGTTGCGCATTTTGCACATTCTTGTCTAAATTATTTATATAAATAGTGAATAAGAGAGGACCAAGTACAGAGCCCTGGGGCACACCATTACAGACATTATTGTTAAAGAAGACAACATTTTTTTTGAGGGAATTGGGCTAACAACTCATTACAGAAGGTTGATTTTCTGAATGACCTCTATTCTCACTTTCTAATGTATCACTTAATCAATCTGGAATATTATATTTTTTCCTTGTATTGTATACCCAAACATATGCAAAATGTTCTCCATTGTACACTTTACTTTCAGTTGCAGACTACAAGATACACTGCCATGTTTCTGAAGGTCATAAATGTCACAAGATTGTGACACGGTCCCGTGTGGCTCAGTTGGTAGAGCATGGCGCTTGCAACGCCAGGGTTGTGGGTTCATTCCCCACGGGGGGACCAGGATGAATATGTATGAACTTTCCAATTTGTAAGTCGCTCTGGATAAGAGCGTCTGCTAAATGACGTAAATGTAAATGTATTGAGGATGTAGAAGACACTTTACCGTCTTCAAGGACATTCTAGAGGCATCCTAAAGATGATTACTGAAAATATTGCAGAATTAACTATAATCTGGAAAACTACATGAGGTTATAGAATAGGTGTGGACATCAATACTATACTATTCTTGTATGAAACATTTATCTTGCTTTGATTTATAATCCTTTATAAACACTGGTGCTTGTCTGTTGGAACACCACCTTGACAACCACGTTTGCTTGGAAATCTTTACAAAGGCTATTTTTTTTGCTTCAAGTGAGCATGTAGTGAAAGTGTTTGGAGCATTCTTATTCTTGAGATGTTGAATCCTACCTCAGTGACCACTGGGACATTGTTAGCCTGGCTGAGTGTGAAACAGGGAAGAGTCTAAAGTAGGATATTGGCACATCAAATCTCTCAGAGGTACTGTACTTTGCTATCTCAAGACACCTATATTATGACCAGGAAGCCCTACGCCAAGATGACAAGGAGGGATGTATAAAATATGAATGACCGTGTAGGTATTGCAAAAGACATCTAGCAATGTTTATTCTATGGTTAAGTCTCTAGAGTGATGCAGTGGGTTCATGATATTTTTGCCCTGTATGATTCTGCTGTAGATAATGTCCCTGGATGAGTTTCTTTCTCTCCATCTCTCTTGTTCTGACTTGTTTAAATGAACATTTCCCCATCCCTCAAGCCATGTTACAAAAGGATGTTCTGTACTGCAGTATACACTGAATGTACAAAACATTAAGGACACCTTCCTAATATTGCCTTCAGAACAGCATCAATTTGTCGGGGCATGAACTCTACAAGGTGTCGAAAACGTTCCACAGGAATGCTGGCCCATTTTGACTCCAATGCTTCCCACAGTTGAATCAAGTTGGCTGGATGTCCTTTGGGTGGTGGACCATTCTTGATACACATGGGAGACTGTTGAACATGAAAAACTCAGCAACATTGCAGTCCTTGACACAGACCGTTTCGCCTGGCACCTGCTACCATACCCCGTTCAAAGGCACTTAAATATTTTGTCCTGCACATTCACCCTCTGAATGGCACACATACACAATCCATGTCTCTATTGTCTCAAGGCTTAATTTAAAATCATTCTTTAACCTGTCTCTTCCCCTTCTTCTACACTGATTGAAGTGGATTTAACAAGTGATATCTATAAGGGAMCATYGCTTTCACCTTGATTCACCTGGTCAGTCTGTCATGGAAAGAGCAGGTGTTCATAATGTTTTGTACACTCAGTGTATGAACATACGAACATTCACACTTACAGATAAGTGTGTACATGTGTGTATGTGTGTGTTGGTATTTTTCTGAATGTCGGTGTGTGTTTCTGCGTGTTTCAGAATGTGTGCGCGAGCCTGCATCTCTGTTTGTGCGAGCATGCAAGCGTGGATGACATCACTGAACCAAATAGGTCCTGCTTTGATCCTGTGCACTAAGGACTTACAAATCTCCATTGTTTACAGACAGAATATCAAAGCTTCTCTGTGTGAGACAAATGTTCATTTCTTATAAGAGCAGTCAATGTGGAATACAGAAATAGCATTGAGCCAAATAATAAATAGATCGCTGAAAACAAAACAAAAAAAGGTAACAGATAATTTAATTTAATTTGCATGGTCATGTCACTCACAAGTAATTCCACATTTGATCATGATTACCAACCACACGTGTATATCAAACTGGGAATACGATGAGCTTATTTCTTAACTTGTCTACAATCCTCTCTGCTATGAAAGTTGATGCAATAACGTGAAGGCCTGTAGTTAAGCAAGTCGTTGCTGTGACAAATAATGTAATTCTGTGACATGGCAACAAGCTGTATTGTTCTTTTGAAGCCCGGGAGGCATGTTATGCTGAATTTGCTGGGAAAAACACGACTAGAAAATGATGGGAAAAAAACAACTGTCACGAACACAAAGATGGTAATGAAATTTACCAAAGGGACCTGAGACTTTACAGTCAGAATTTCARACAGGATCACATCAATCGCGAGTAAATCCCCAACCCAGTTACACTGTCATTCAGTTTCTCCCTCTCCGCTCTGTCACCCAGTTGATATTGCCATATTCTCTTTAAACCCATTGACAAGAGAGACAGAAAACATGGACTTTCAGTCCCCTTCTCTCCCTCCAACCCCCACTCAAACCAGAGGCTTTTCTGTCACGAGCCACCCCCTCTATGCTTTTTTCCCCCCTCGTCCAGATTGTGTTTCACTCGGGGCCCCTGTCACGTTTGTGTGATGCTCTCTGTGCTAATCCCCCAGCTATACTATGGTATTTCCCCATTGAACCAAGATAAGTATATCAGACACAGCCAGAGGATGGACCCCCAGCCTGCCCAGAACACAGCTTGCCTTTCTCATCAATCAGTATGAAAAGGCCCAGCCACAGAGGAAAGCCTCCCCTTCCCTTTCCCCTTCCCCACCTCCAAAACCACCACCACCACCATCATCATCATCATCCTGCTTTATTTCTGATATGAAGCCACTGCACCAAAATAGCAGCCAGAGAGAAGCTGAGAGAAGAGGGTATGTGTATGTGTTTGGTTTTACTATCCTTGTGGGGACCAGAAGTCCTCACAAGGATAGTAAAACAAGAAAAAGTCACAAGGAAAAATACTATTTTAGGCTTAGGGGTCAGGTTTAGGTTTAGGGTTAGAATTAGGGTTACGGGTTAGGTTTAGGAGATACGGTTAGGGGTTTGGGGTTAAGGTTAGGTTAAGGGTTAGGATTAGGGAAATAGGATTTTGAATGGGAATCAATCATTTGGTCCCCACAAGGATAGTAAAACAAGTGTGTGTGTGTGTGTGTGTGTGTGTGCGTGCATGCATGTGCGTGTGCATGGCTGGACATCTGCAGGAATCTACATGGGCTCAGAGGACACTGATGTCCAGTAGGAGCCTAGGTTTGGGTTTGAGGAGCCATGAAGGCCCACACTGTCGCCACACTTCACGCAGGCGGATAGGACACAGGGCAAAAGGAGCTGGTCTTATGACGTGTCCTGTGGCAGGACGCAGGTTTCACCGTGGTCGGGCCGAGAGAGGCAGGTATTTTCAACCTAACTTCCATTGTGGGAAGTGGGAATCCGTTCAGGCGTCTTTCTATGRCTGCTATATTAGGTTAGAGAAGCCCAAACAGAGAGAGAGATAACGTGACTATGTTGACTATGCTGCTACATGCATGGGCTGGAGCACAGTCCCCCTATCAGATCGCTGCTGTTCTGTGGAGAGCGATAGCGGCTTTGGGTACTGGATTGTCTGCATTATCATTTCCTGTTTACTGAAGTAAGACATCCACAACGTGTGTATTGATGAATATACACTGCTCAAAAAAATWAAGGGAACACTAAAATAACACATCCTAGATCTGAATGACAGGCTGATCCAACTTTGATGTAACGTCCTTAAAACAAGTCAAAATGAGGCTCAGTAGTGTGTGTGGCCTCCACGTGCCTGTATGACCTCCCTACAACGCCTGGGCATGCTCCTGATGAGGTGGRGGATGGTCTCCTGAGGGATCTCCTCCCAGACCTGGACTAAAGCATCCGCCAACTCCTGGACAGTCTGTGGTGCAACGTGGCGTTGGTGGATGGAGCGAGACATGATGTCCCAGATGTGCTCAATTGGATTCAGGTCTGGGGAACGGGCGGGCCAGTCCATAGCATCAATGCCTTCCTCTTGCAGGAACTGCTGACACACTCCAGCCACATGAGGTCTAGCATTGTCTTGCATTAGGAGGAACCCACGGCCAACCGCACCAGCATATGGTCTCACAAGGGGTCTGAGGATCTCATCTCGGTACCTAATGGCAGTCAGGCTACCTCTGGCGAGCACATGGAGGGCTGTGCGGCCCCCCAAAGAAATGCCACCCCACACCATGACTGACCCACCGCCAAACCGGTCATGCTGGAGGATGTTGCAGGCAGCAGAACGTTCTCCACGGCGTCTCCAGACTCTGTCACGTCCAGAGTCTTGCACAAAGGCGGAGGTAGCGGTCCTGCTGCTGGGTTGTTGCCCTCCTACGGCCTCCTCCACGTCTCCTGATGTACTGGCCTGTCTCCTGGTAGCGCCTCCATGCTCTGGACACTACGCTGACAGACACAGCAAACCTTCTTGCCACAGCTCGCATTGATGTGCCATCCTGGATGACCTGCACTACCTGAGCCACTTGTGTGGGTTGTAGACTCCGTCTCATGCTACCACTAGAGTGAAAGCACCGCCAGCATTCAAAAGTGACCAAAACATCAGCCAGGAAGCATAGGACCTGAGAAGTGGACTGTGGTCACCACCTGCAGAACCACTCCTTTATTGGGGGTGTCTTAATTTCCACCTGTTGTTTATTCCATTTGCACAACAGCATGTGAAATTTATTGTCAATCAGTGTTGCTTCCTAAGTGGACAGTTTGATTTCACAGAAGTGTGATTGACTTGGAGTTACATTGTGTTGTTTAAGTGTTCCCTTTATTTTTTTGAGCAGTGTATATAAGCTCTTATACAAGATAAACATTAATGTAAACCGTCTTGATATTCAACTTGGGCGAGTCAATATAGCCCAACAAAAAATAGCGATTGAAATAAAAGTATTAGGATAAATACAAGCACACACAACCTCTAGAGCAATGCATGATATCAAGGACCCTGCTGACTACAGTGGTGTCCCCTGTTGCTACCGTAAATCATTCATGAAGTGGATAGGCTGCCGTAGAGGAGGGGAGAACTAGTTACCTGAGTGTGTGTCAAAGAGTAGGCTCTCCCAGAGGAT
The DNA here is from genome assembly GCF_002910315.2 of Salvelinus sp. IW2-2015. Lineage (NCBI taxonomy): Eukaryota > Metazoa > Chordata > Actinopteri > Salmoniformes > Salmonidae > Salvelinus > Salvelinus sp. IW2-2015. The sequence continues at coordinate 32,518,843 of NC_036860.1, read as the reverse complement.
CTGGCATAGCGTAACAAAGGTTAGGGATGCTTAGCGCAAGCAAAATACGCAGCGATACGCACACACACAAACACACACACACACACACACACACACACACAAACACACAAAGAGTCATGAAACTATGCACACAAGACAAAAACATATAGGCAGCAATACAGAAACACACATGAACCTTACACATACAAACATACACACATGTATGTGTCAAACATAGAAAACACAGAAAAGACACACACAAATACACATGTGCGCCAAGGCTCCCCTGGGCTACTGCCAAGCACAGCAACCATTTTCTAGGATATAGTTTATACTATAATCCCTACCCAGGAAAATGGTCACTGATCACAGTTACAGTTGGTTGAGAATTCAAAGCTTAGCTAATAATCCACTTTGTTTGTCTGTTAAATTATTCATTGTAATTCTGGGAAGCTCTGTGTAATCGTTGCTGCTAAGCTGATGACCAAGAGCAGTTATTTTGAGGACAACAAATTATTCCCTTTACTTTGGACAATATTCAATCAAAAGTGGCAATCGAGAGTTTCCGGCCAGGGTATGTTAAAATAAATACATTTTCAGTGTGCAGTGAGTAAGTTTAGTGGTATCGATCATATGTGGTGGTGTTTATTTGAGTTTCAGACATCAGATATGATCCATATTGACTATGTGGATCCAAATGTGTAGCCATTCAACCATTTTGCAGAAGAGAAATATGGCTTTGTTATTAGACACCCGGTAGGCGTTTTTTACTGAGTATGGCCATTGGTATATTTTGTGATTCATGAGGTTACAATGTTYGAGTTTTTCATTGTCGGAAAATTCGCCTGCGGCGGTAGATAGACTTGAATAAAAACAGTTGAAGACGGGCCGGTGGCATAGGCTACATATCAGGCCTGGGTTCATATACAGTTGAAGTCGGAAGTTTATATACACTTAGGTTGGAGTCATTAAAACTCGTTTTTCAAACGCTCCCCCAAAATATTGTTAACAACCTATAGTTTTGGCAAGTCGGTTAGGACATCTACTTTGTGCATGACACAAGTCATTTCTCCAAAAATTGTTTACAGACAGATTTTTACTTATAATTGTAACGGTTTTCCTCCTCCTCTTCATCCGAAGAGGAGGAGCAGGGATTAAACCAAGGCGCAGCGTAGTGAAATGACATGATTTATTAAACAACAAAAACAGACGAAAACGAACTATACTTGATAACTAATAAAACAACAAACGATGTAGACAGACCTGAAACGACGAACTTACATATAACGTGAAGAACGCAAATAACAGGAACAGACTACATGAAACGAACAAACCGCAAACAGTCCCGTATGGTGTAACATCGACACAGACACAGGAGACAACCACCCACAACGACACAGTGAAACAACCTACCTAAATATGACTCTTAATTAGAGGAACGCAAAAACCTGCCTCTAATTAAGAGCCATACCAGGCAACCTAACCAACATAGAAACACACAACATAGAATGCCCACCCAAACTCACGTCCTGACCAACTAACACATACAACAAACTAACAGAAATAGGTCAGGAACGTGACATAACCCCCCCATAAGGTGGCAAACTCCGGGCGCACCAGCACAAAGTCTAGGGGAGGGTCTGGGTGGGCATCTGACCACGGTGGTGGCTCAGGCTCAGGGCGAGGTCCCCACCCCACCATAGTCAATCCCAGCTTCCATCTCCCCTACAAATGACCACCCTCATACTACACCACTTAATCCTTTGGGTAACATCAATACAAGGGGCAGCCCCGGGATAGAGGGATAGCTCAGGACAGAGGGATAGCTCAGGACAGAGGGATAGCTCAGGACAGAGGGATAGCTCATGATCGAGAGGTAGCTCAGGATAGAGAGGTAGCTCAGGATAGAGGGGCAACTCCGGACTGAAAGGCAGCTCCGGACAGAGAGACAGCTCTGGACTGAGGGGCAGTTCTGGGTAAATAGCCGCTCTGGCTAAGGGACAGCTCATGACTGGCTGACGGCTCTGAACGCTCATGGCTGGCTGACGGCTCTGGACGCTCATGGCTGGCTGACGGCTCTGGACGCTCATGGCTGGCTGACGGCTCTGGACGCTCATGGCTGGCTGACGGCTCTGGACCGCCATGGCTGGCTGGCGGCTCTGGACGCTCATGGCTCACTGGCGGCTCTGGCAGATCCTGTCTGGTGGCGGCTCTGGCAGATCCTGTCTGGTTGCGGCTCTGGCAGATCCTGTCTGGTTGGCGGCTCTGGCAGATCCTGTCTGGTTGGCGGCTCTGGCAGATCCTGACTGACGAATGGCTCTAGCGGCTCCTGACTGACGATCGGCTCTGACGGCTCGGGACAGACGGGCGCTCTAATGGCTCGGGACAGACGGATGGCTCAGACGGCGCTGGGGAGACGGATGGCTCAGACGGCGCTGGGGAGACGGATGGCTCAGACGGCGCTGGGAGACGGATGGCTCAGACGGCGCTGGGGAGACGGATCTCAGACGGCGCTGAGGAGACGGATGGCTCAGATGGCGCTGCGGAGACGGATGGCTCAGACTGATCTGTCTAGCGGAAGGCTTTGGCTGCTCCTGTCTGGCGGAAGGCTCTAGCGGCTCCTGTCTGGCGGAAGGCTCTAGCGGCTCCAGTCTGGCGGAAGGCTCTAGCGGCTCCAGTCTGGCGGAAGGCTCTGTAGGCTCATGGCAGACGGGCGGCTTTGCAGGCTCATGGCAGACGGGCGGCTTTGAAGGCTCAATCAGACGGGCAGTTCATGAGGCGCTTGGCAGACGGACAGTTCAGGCGCCATTGGGCAGACGGCAGACTCTGGCCGGCTGAGACGCACTGTAGGCCTGGTACGTGGTGCCGGAACTGGAGGCACCGGACTGGAGACACGCACTTCAAGCCTAGTGCGGGGAGCAGGGACAGGGCACACTGACCTCTCAAAGCGCACTATAGGCCTGGTGCGTGGTACCGGCACTGGTGGTACCGGGCTAAGGGCACGCACCTCAGGGCGAGTGCGGGGAGAAGGAACAGTGTGTACAGGACTCTGGAGACGCACAGGTGGCTTAGTGCGTGGTGCCGGAACTGGAGGCACCGAACTGGATACACGCACCATAGGAAGAGTGCGTGGAGGAGGAACAGGCTCTGGAACGCACTGGAAGCCTGGTGCGTGGTGTAGGCACTGGTGGTACTGGGCTAGGGCGGGGAGGTAGCGCCGGAAATACCGGACCGTGCAGGCGTACTGGCTCTCTTGAGCATTGAGCCTGCCCAACCTTACCTGGTTAATGCTCCCGGTCGCCCGACCAGTGCGGGGAGGTGGAATAACCCGCACCGGGCTATGTAGGCGAACCGGGGAACCATGCGTAAGGCAGGTGCCATGTATGCCGGCCCGAGGAGACGCACTGGAGACCAGACGCGTTGAGCGGCCTCATGACACCTGGCTCAATGCCCAATCAGCCCTACCAGTGCGGGGGGTGGAATAACCCGCACCGGGCTATGCACACGTACAGGAGAACACCTGCGCTCTACTGCGTAACACGGTGTCTGCCCGTACTCCCGCTCTCCACGGTTAGCCTGAGAAGTGGGCGCACGGTCTCCTACCTGCCCTTGACCCACTACCTCTTAGCCCCCCCAAGAAATTTTTGGGTGTTACTCACGGGCTTTTCGGGCTTCCGTGCAAGACGCGTCCCCTCATAACGCCGGTTCTCTCTCTCTTTTCCTCCGCTCTCCGAACTGCCTCCAGCTGTTCCCATGGACGGTGATTCACTTTAGCCCATGGTCCTTCTCCGTTAAATACTTGCTCCAACTCCACAAGTCCTGTATACTCTCCGTTGCTCGACATTACGCTGCTTGGTTCTGGATTGGTGGGTGGTTCTGTAACGGTTTTCCTCCTCCTCTTCATCCGAAGAGGAGGAGCAGGGATTAAACCAAGGCGCAGCGTAGTGAAATGACATGATTTATTAAACAAACAAAACAGACGAAAACGAACTATACTTGATAACTAATAAAAACAACAAACGATGTAGACAGACCTGAAACGACGAACTTACATATAACGTGAGAACGCAAATAACAGGAACAGACTACATGAAACGAACAAACCGCAAACAGTCCCGTATGGTGTAACATCGACACAGACACAGGAGACAACCACCCACAACGAACACAGTGAAACAACCTACCTAAATATGACTCTTAATTAGAGGAACGCAAAACACCTGCCTCTAATTAAGAGCCATACCAGGCAACCCTAAACCAACATAGAAACACACAACATAGAATGCCCACCCAAACTCACGTCCTGACCAACTAACACATACAACAAACTAACAAAAATAGGTCAGGAACGTGACAATAATTCACTGTATCACAATTCAAGTGGGTCAGAAGTTTACATACACTAAGATGACTGTGCCTGATGTCATCGGCTTTTAGAAGCTTCTGATAGGCTAATTGACATAATTTGAGTCAATTTGAGGTGTACATGTGGATGTATTTCAAGGCCTACCTTCAAACTCACTGCTTCTTTGCTTGACATCATGGGAATATCAAAAGAAATCAGCCAAGACCTAAGAAAAAAATGTATAGACCTCCACAAGTCTGGCTCATCCTTGGGAGCAATTTCCAAATTCCTGAAGGTACCACGTTCATKTGTACAAACAATAGTACCCAAGTATAAACACGATAGGACCACGCAGCCGTCATACCGCTCAGGAAGGAGACTCTTCTGTCTCCTAGAGATGAACGTACTTTGTGTGCGAAAAGTGTAAATCAATCCCAGAACAACAGCAAATTACCCTGTGATGATGCTGGAGGAAACAGGTACAAAAGTAGCTATATCCACAGTAAAACGAGTCCTATATCGACATAACCTGAAAGGCCACTCAGCAAGGAAAAAGCCACTTCTCCAAAACCGCCATAATAAAGCCAGACTACGGTTTGCAACTGCACATGGGGACAAAGATCGTACTTTTTGGAGAAATGTCCTCTGGTCTGATGAAACAAAAATAGAACTGTTTGGCCATAATGACCATCGTTATGTTTGGAGGAAAAGCCCGAAGAACACCATCCCAACCGTGAAGCATGGGTGTGGCAGCATCATGTTGTGGGGGTGCTTTGCTGAATGAGGGACTGGTGCACTTCACAAAATAGATGGCATCATAAGGCAGGAAAATGATGTGGATATATTGAAGCAACATCTGACATCAGTCAGGAAGTTAAAGCTTTGTTACAAATGGATCTTCCAAATGGACAATGACCCCAAGCATACTTCCAAAGTTGTGGCAAAATGGCTTAAGGACAACAAAGTCAAGGTATTGGAGTGTCCATCACAAAGCCCTGACCTTAATCCTATTGAAAATMTGTGGGCAGAKCTGAAAAAGCYTGTGCGAGCAAGGAGGCCTACAAACCMGACTKKGTTACACCAGCTCTGTCAGGAGGAATGGGCCAAAATTCACCCAACTTATTGTGGGAAGGTTGTGGAAGGCTACCCGAAACGTTTGACCCAAGTGAAACAATTTAAGGGCAATGCTACCAAATACTAATTGAGTGTATGTAAACTTCTGACCCACTTGGAATGTGATGAAAGAAATAAAAACTTAAATAAATKATTCTCTCTACTATTATTCTGACATTTTACATTCTTAAAATAAAGTGGTGATCCTAACTGACCTAAGACAGCGATTTTTACTAGGATTAAATGTCAGGAATTGTGAAAAACTGAGTTTAAATGTATTTGGCTAAGGTGTATGTAAACTTCCGACTTCAACCTGTAGTTAAATCAATGGAACCAACAGAATAGTCCCAAAAGTGAAAACCCCACCTTTTCTCGCACTACAGGCAGGCTCAATCAAATGCTCAAAGTATTTGAAAGAAAACAAATAGGCCTACTATATTTGAACACATGTCTGTACTTAATAACAGTGTGATTTTAAAATGCATCACCATGCTGAATAACTTATACTGATTGTACAAAAAACTAGGAACACCTGCTCCTTCCATGACATGAACTGACCAGGTGAATCCAGGTGAAAGCTATTATCCCTTATTGATGTCACTATCCCTTATTGAAGGAGACAATTGAGCCATGGATTGTGCATGTGTACCATTCAGAGGGTGAATGCGCAAGACAAAATATTAAAGTGCCTTTGAATGGGGTATGGTAGTAGGTGCCAGGCTTGAGGGTGTCAAGAACTGCAACGCTGCTGGGTTTTCCACACTCAAAAGTTTCCCGTGTGTATCAAAAATGGTCCACTACCCAAAGGACATCCAGCCAACTTGACAGAACTGTGGGAAGCATTGGAGTCAACATGGGCCAGCATCCCTGTGGAACGCTTTCTACACCTTGTAGAACCCATGCCTCAACATTAAGGCTGTTCTGAGGGCAAAAGGGGGTGGAACTCAATATTAGGAAGTTGTACCTAATATTTTGTACTCTCAGTGTATATTCCCTTGACCTGGCACACATTRTTAACCCTTGTGTGGTGTTCGGGTCTGTGGGACCCATTTTCAATGTTTACTAAAAGAAAAATGATACAATGAATAATTTTTTCAACCTGAGACTCATTGGCATTGGCTCATTTTCTGTGAAGAACATGTAAAATAACACATTTTCATTGAGTTCACACTGTGCACCCCCCTACACATTTATATTACATACAGTGGGGAGAACAAGTATTTGACACACTGCCGATTTTGCAGGTTTTCCTACTTACAAAGCATGTAGAGGTCTGTCATTTTTATCATAGGTACACTTCAACTGTGAGAGACGGAATCTAAAACAAAAATCCAGAAAATCACATTGTATGATTTTTAAGTAATTAATTTGCATTTTATTGCATGACATAAGTATTTGATCACCTACCAACCAGTAAGAATTCCGGCTCTCAC